>NC_073313.1:33744349-33861849 GCF_027595985.1 Sorex araneus | reverse complement strand
AGAAGAGGTAACTTGCAAATCAAGATAGTAATATAGTTCTGAGATGAAATCACAATATTATTATAACCCAGGAAAGTCATTTCTTTAGAATCTGTTTATCGGGTATTTAACATAGTTAAAGTAATCATAAAAATTGGAAATTACAGGAGCCAGAGTGATAATATAGCAGCACCTGCTTTGCATGCAGACTACCTTGGAAGGGCTTCTGGAATCCCATATGGTTCCCAGAGCCTACAGTGTTCCCTGAGAACAAAGCCAGGAGTAAATTCTGAGTACCACTGGATGCGGACGAAATAAGAAAAGAAAATACAAATTCATGCAATACTAAATAGGAAACATGAAAAACACAGGTCAATAAAAATGTTTTCATTGGTCATAAGGGAAAGTCTTTTGCCAAGTTGCCTCAAGAAAATCTTTGGTAATGATCAAGATATAGTACTTATGAACATAAGATGAAACAATTATTGTTTCAGAATGCTCTTTTGACACAGTAAGTTTCTTCGAAACTAAAAAGTCTTCTGCTTGTGAAATGTCATGTCATTTGTTAGAATTCAACTTTTTTTCTTTCTATTTGGGTCACACCCCGCAACACACAGGGGATACTCCTAGCTTTTTTCACTCAGAAATTACTCCTGGCAGTGCTCAGTGGACTATATGAGATGCTGGGAATCAAACATGGGTCAGTCGTGTGCAAAGCAAATGCCCTACCCTCTGTGCTATCGCTCCAGCCTCTAGAATTCAACTTTTAATTGCAATTTATAAATCATTTTAAATTCCAACTTGTACTTTCCTGTACACATTCAACTCAGTTGAACCTAAGAGCAAATCATGATGTTCATTTGAGAACTTTATAAAATTGCTTAATTTCTATGTAAATGTAAAATTTAAACTCTTTAAATTTAAAATTTTAATTATTAAGTCAGCGAAGATACAGACTGAGTTTAACCTTTGCCGTTGTACACTGAGGGAAGTGTTTTTTCAGATCTTAGGAAAGAAATACTTTTTAAAAGAATCTGGTGGCATAATAAACTTGGGGTGAAAAATAGTGAAATCTTTCATTAGGAGTCTTGGAAAAAGCCGTCGGTAACCACTTGTCATCAGTATTAGCAACCTCAAGCTGAATAAAAATTGATTGTAGAACTTTGTGCTTTTTGTGCTCTGCCACTTGGATCATCTATTAGCGTTGGCACCTGATTAACTCTCAAAACTATCTCCTCCTTTGATTAGCGCCCAGGACTTCTTTTGTATTATCAGTAGTAATTTTCTACAAATCTGTCCTTAAAGACAGACTCTTTCACTGACTGCAAAATTTCCCCTGTTAAATGTTGGAAAAATGTTTGGCCTTTCCTCTATTTATATTTTTTGGCTTGATCTTTCACAAACACTGCTTTAGGACTTCCATATTTGGTGAAGAGGGAACACATGATTACTCTTAAAATTTATTTCTTTTTTAAGTGTTTTTCTTTCCGTATTTGGCACTTGGTACAGAGCAGCCTTGGTGATGACTATTTCTGTGAAAATAACCTACTGAATCTCCTTAGAACATGTTCTCTTAAGGCATCATTTGGAATGATTTCAGTCTATGTTAAAACTTGGCCATCAAAACATGCTTGCTCTGACGTTTGATTTTGAATGGGATCTTGAGGAAGAAAAACTGAGGCAGTGGAGATAAAATTCCAAATGAAAGACTTAGGAAGTTATTAATGGATAATTTAAAAATGTATGCCTCCATTTATTTTCAATTTAAACAAATACAAGTACTTTATTTCAATGAATAACTTTTCTAATCTGCTACTGTTTTTATTCTATAGGACACTTGTAAAATTAGTCAGCTTTACTCTAGGCTAATATTTATAGTAAAGTCCAAATCTGCAGCATTCACATTCATTGATTAACTCAGGTTTAGGTCAAGGAAGTAAAGCATAATACATATTTAAATTTACTATACCATTTGGTTAGATTCTACTTTCTTGTGTGAGTTTAAGAAATAGAGTTTGTGATTTAAATATTCCTCTTCAGTGCACCCCAAAGGGTTTATATTTGAGCCCATGTCTGTTTATAAAGCAGCTTAGTGATGAAGAGAGTTTAAAATAACTCTTGTGCACATTTGGTTGCTTGTTTTGCCATTTTATTAAAAAATAGCTACTCTACAACTCACTATAATAGGTATACATATACCAATGAAGAACGCATTTCGGGGTGGCAAGAGCCATAGTACAGAGGGTAAGACTGTTACCTAGAATTCAACTTACCCGGGTTTGATCCCTAGCACCACCTATGGTCCCCCAAGGCCCACTGGGAGTGATCTGGATATACAAAGCCCTACAGGAATAAGCTCTAACCACTGCTGGGCATGGCCCCAAACCCAAAATATATATGCATATATATTTGCATTTTAATTTTTTCATAAGAAGCTGAATATCTTAAAAGTAAAATACACTAAACTAAGATATCTGCTTAGCAGTTCTACCACAATTTCCAAGTATTTAATTTCATCTCCAAATTTCATCAGGGACCTTGATCTTATTTTGATTTATTCTGCCATAATTAGTCCATGATTATTATTTTTAACAAAAATAAGTCATCCTTTTCATGACACACTACCAAAGTATATTTCAAGTCTGCATACTAATTAATAGTAACTTATTTTTACCCATAACAAGTCTACACCCACATATTCATGTTTAAACAAGACAAGGTTTTTGAAATCATTTCATAAATTATAATGTACTACAGAAATATTCATTATTCCCATTATTGCTAAACACAGACTTCATTCTTCTGGGCAAGAGGAGGTATAATTTCTAGTAATACCATTTTATATTTTTCTTTATCTTTCAAATCAAGAAGACACATTTACAGATATATTTTAAAATCTTGCTAATAGCACTTCTATGTAGAATTGCATCTATTTGAAAATATAATCCAATTTATACAGACTACAGAAAGTAAAGATTTACCAGATATAAAAGTTTAATGGTTTTCTCTCTGTATATTTTAAGTTTCCCTGGGTTAATATGCATAGTAGGAATATTTTTGCATTATTCATTATAATTCTGTAACATGGTTTTAATTTTCACAATAGATATGGAAACAGTGATACACAGGTTAAATAACTTGCTTAAGGTCAGGAGATTGAAAAAGATTGCTGGAACTTGCACCCAAGTTATTCAATGCTGGATTGAATGTGATAAACCACACATATCCATGGTTACAAAATGGAATTTGAGGCACCTAGAATGAACCATTTGCATTGTCATGGCATTATTTCCCAACTCAGACAAACTAGAATTTTTTCATAGATTCCTGGAGGTTTTTTTTTTTGTTTTCCATTTTGTTATGGTATTTGTGCCTCATAGTGAGAGAACTATTTCAAGGTAACCATAAAACCATCTAGAAAAGTATTTCTAAAACTTTTGCATCCTGTTTTCAGCAGGTATGATGGTACTCCTTATCCTTATGACTATTCTATTACATAATCATGTGATGTGACCATAGCTCCAATTTGCTGATGAAATCAGTTCTATGATTAAGTGGCTGAGCACAATAGGGAAGTTTGATCTGATATGAACTGATGCCTTTGTTCAAGTTCTTTTCTGAGTTCATCAATTCCTGACAATATAGAGCAATTGTAGCCTGCTTGCAAAAGAATATGACCCATGACACTTTACATTGTGCTAGGAATTAGGAAAACAAAGTAAGGACAGTTTTATCATATTCCAACCTGTAACTCACCAACCCCCTCCCCAAAAAGGCATATTGGGGCTGGATGGATAATACAGTAGGTAAGGCACTTGCCTTGCAGGAAGCCAACCTAAGTTTGCTCCCCGGAATCCCACACGGTCCACTGAGCACCCTGAGAAGTGATTCCTAAGCACAGATCCAGGAGTAATACCTGAGCATCACTGAGCATAGCTCCAAAACAAAACAAAGCAAAACAAAACAAAAGACATATTTTTAGCCAAAAGGTTCCCCTTTATATCTCTCATTATAATATAGTGATGGAAATAAATACTTCAGATGATGTTGAAAACTAATTTCTTATCCATTGTGTACTTAATGGAAGTTTTTGGAAATAAATTGATAATTAAGACAGGAAGATTGTAATTAGCATAGCCATTTGAGCAGAATGAGGTGGCACTGGGAAAACACATTTGCCTGGGAATCTGTAGATTTTAAATTTTGTCCTGTTATTGGTAAATTATTTTATTTATCCATCATATCTTTATTAAATACCAATTTATCTTTGAATACATCATGTTTGGTTTTAGGAGTTACAATGATGTAATAGTCTTGCCATCTAAGTATGGCCATATGAGGAAATTGATCAATATGAGAAACATAGGCAGTATAAAGTTTGTGTCTAATAATAATATCCTTTGGAAAAATGCTGAAGTGTCTGCATGAGTCAGAAGAACTGATTGATGAATTCTTCAAAGACAATGACAGTGATTATTAAAATCCTCTCATTTAAATTTTGTTTGAAGTGCTCGAGTTCTCAAAACATATTCTATGAACAAAGGACTGAAGTAAGGAAGTGTGTGCCTTTGTTGAAGGGGGCAATGGATCAGATAGGTACATGTATAGAGAAGCATGGGGTACGTGTGGGTGCCGACAAGCATGATTGATTTAGAAAGAATTTGGTGTATATTGTGAATGCCCTTGTATGTCATTGTGAATAATCTGTCATTTAACCTCAGGCAAAGCATTTCTCCTACATGTATAATGACTCAAGAGTTACTTATTTGGTTACTAGATGGATGATAATGGCATTAATTGATAGGCAGAGTAGGACATGTGAATTTATTTGAGAAGATAAATGATGTTGTAAAGGTACCTGAAGGACATCTAGGTGGAGGTATTAACTAGAGTCAGTTATGTCAGTGTGGAGTTCAGGACATTAATCAAAATGAAAAATACAGAGTTAGAAATCTTCGGTATCAATATATAAGTGGTGGCTGGAGTGAGACAATGAAGTCACATTTCTTAGGAATAATAAACAGTAAAACAAGATAAGAAGAAATGAAAAATAACGAAGACCCTACATAAATACCATTATTTCCAGGGTGGACAATAAGTGAAAGAGACTAAGAGGTATTTTCTGTGAAGGAGAAGCCCAGATAGTGTTATTTATGATAAGAAAGCCTATATAGTTTTTCTAGTAATATCATCAACTATGGAACCAGAGCTATAGTACTGCTGGTATGGTGCTTTCTATGCATGCAGCCAACCCACATTTGATCCACAGCATCCCAGAAGGTCCACCAAGCCCCACTGGACGTGATTCTGAGGGCAAAGTCAGGAGAAAGTCCTGAACTCCACTGACTGTGACCCAGAAACAAATGACAATAACTACAAATCATTAACTATAGAGATTAACTTAGTATTAGTCCACATGTATTCCCCAAATATTTATTGTCAACTCAGATTTTTTTTTGCCTCTACCACTTTATTATTAAATACAGAGGCACACAACCTTTTAATTTTTTGTACCTTTCTTTGTTTTTGGTTTTGGGTCACACCTGGTGATACTCAGGGTTTACTTTTGGCTCTGTGCTCAAGGCTCACTCCTAACCATCTTGGGTGACCATATGGAATGCCATAAATCAAACCTGGTCTGTCTTCAAGCAAGGCAAGAACTTTAGCACCTTTACTCTCTTTCTGTCTGCCTATCTTTTTGTCTGTTTATCTGTCTCACTCTCTCACTCTCAAACTTTGCTTTCTTGCTTTCTCTCTCTCTGGCCCCATAAACTTATTCTCGATTTAAAATAGCCAAATCTCAGTATTTCCAAAAATCTTCTCATACTCTCATAACTTAAGCAGTGTTTGATGATCATCTTCTTGTGATTTCTAAGCTCCAGTCTGAGCATTATCAATGGATAGACCTTTCCCAAATATATTACTTCCATGACAAATTAGCAGCAAGTTATTACCAGTACTATATATATTATATTATATATCAATATCAGATGTTACTTGCTTGATTCTATCTTTCTCTCTTTTACTGCAATTCACAAACACAGATAATTATTAATTCTCATGTGCATTAGAATTATTCCATATAATTGGGATTTCTTCCAGTCTTATACCAATATATTTCCATGCTGTAAAAGTTGTTTCTAAAATGTAAATACAATAGCCCTTCCACTTCTTAAAATTCTGCTTCGGTTTCTGTCTACTGGTTAAAGTTTAAGACTTTTAATCATTTTACTAATGACAATTTCTTTTTATTCTACAATCATCTCTGCCATTTTTGCTCCTTTTTTCTTTTTTTTCTTTTTTATAGTTCCTTGAGAGAACTATGCTCTTTCTCTCACATACTGAAAATTGCACCTGCTTTTTTTTTAATTGTCTGGGGTTTTCTTTTCTACTGTGTCAGCTTCTATACTCTTAACTTTCAGAACTAAATTAAGATGTCATTTCATGAAGGTAGTACTGGATTTTATAAGTTAGTTCCTTTCCTATATGCAAGAACCTGTAATTTGTTTATCAAGGACTTTTTATCTATAGATAGATATGCTCTCCCTCTAAGTGTTGTGGGTGACATGAGAAGTAGGGAGAAGATAGGTAGCAGTCTTTAGGTGGAAGGTCTAAAGCTCTTCTCACTTCCCTACACCTCAGTCCCCTGGGAAAGTGCTCAGGACAAATGAGAGTCTGCTTCAAGCACCTGCGTGGTACAGGCCTTATGTCTCATCAGTTCCACTTGGCAATTGTCAGACTGTCACTGAATCCCACTTGTTCTACTCACTGTGGGCAAAGATCCCCGCCACCCAATTTCTCAGGGAGCTTTGGAACCAGGCTGGAATGCAAAATTGCTCTTTGTAGGAAAGATGGGTCAGTCCAGAGTCTAAATGTGTCTACCCAGATTTTACAGGAATGTTGCTTTCCCTCACAGAAAGGAAGTTCAGGAACAGACAGAGAAATAGTGAGGGAAAACAATTTTATTTAGATATTAGGGGAGAGAGAGAAATAGAGAGGAAAGAGAGAGAAGAGGGAGAGAAAGAGGGAAAGAGGGAAAGAGAAAGAGGGAAAGAGGGAGAGAGAGCAGAGAGAGCAGAGAGAGAGATCAGGCTTCCTCAGAAGGGAAAACTGAGTACAAATCTCAGGCAGAACACAACACCCCAACCCAGGATGAAGTGCCTTGCATGCCCTTCCAGAGTTGGTTTTATTGATCTTTCCTTAAAATTACCACACATGTGGCTTTCTATGTGTATATCCTGTGACTAGGATGTTGTCAAAGGAAAGAAACTGGAACCTTTGGTGGTTCACCTCCAAGTCCTTATTACGACCTTTAGTTTCTACTAAAATTTCTTCTCTCCTGTGGCAGTCCAGACTTCCCAGGGCCAGTAATGAAGCCAGTTAGAGCCTTACCAGACCTCAGTTCTTGTATCCATAAAGTGGGTCTGGCTTTAATGCTTTTAGCTACTTTAGAGCAAGTGACCAGAGTAACGTCTATAAATCACATCCAGATTTTGTTTCTGAAGAACTCATCTCCAAGCACTACCATCTGCCTACTTCAGAAGGACAAAACCAGAGAAACTTAATCTTTTATGCAGTTTTATTCCTACCAACTAGTAGGTATCAATGTATATTCACCATTTTATTTAATAGGCTAAATGAGAAAAGCTAATTGTGTTTATGTCATATTGAAACAAAAAATTACCTACAGTGCAGCAAATTAAAGCAAAAACTATATTAACAAACATTTCTTCAGGTAAGAAGTTCCAAGTCATCCTTCCCGAAAAGAAATAAAGAGACAGCAGAGCTAGCTGCACACCTTCTACATTTTTAGCGAAGAGTTCCTTTCCATTCTCTCAAGGTTACCCACATTTGGGGGCTCATAGCCCTCTTTTGATATTGCAAAACCAGAAACATTGGAGATAGTATTTTTCTGGAGCTGTTATCTTCAGTTACATTCCCCCTCTCTTTTACGTACAGGGGTATGGCATTTCCTTGCATGCAACTGACCCGGGTTTGGTTTCTCCGCTCCTCTCGGAGAGCCCCGCAAGCTACCGAGAGTATCCTGCCTGCACAGCAGAGCCTGGCAAGCAAGCTATCTGTGGCATATTCAATATGCCAAAGACAGTAACAACAAGTCTCACAATGGAGACATTCGTTACTGATGCCCACTCGAGCAAATCGATGAACAACGGGACAACAGTGCTACGGTGCTCTTTTACGCCTTGCCCTTCCCCATTTAAGCACACTAGTCATTGCATTGGGCTCACTGAATACCCTGTGAAAACTGAGCATATTAAAACATTAACTTCTATCTATAACTTTAATTATCTTTGCCTTAAGAGGCAGTTTTCAGGAAATTTAAATTAATGCAGTTTAAAGCATATGTTTTTAGAAAACTTAGTCACTTATTATAGGAATAGAATATAAACCTTCTTGAGAGACTATTATTAAGCTTTCCACGGCTTAGTGGAATTAATATCTGCAGAAAGGAAAGTTGAGAAGGGGTCTGAATGTAAAATTGGTCTTTATTACCTTAAAACAAGTTTATTGAGCACCACCATGCAACATACACTGGTCTAAGTAATGGGGGTTCAGTAATTTGGAAGTCGCTGTTTTGTAAATTAGAATGCATTAGGTGATATTACTAAGAACTATCTAGGCTGGAGCAATAGTACAGCAGGTAGGGTGTTTGCCTCATACAGGAAGAACTTGGATTCTATCCCCTGCACCCCATATAGTCCCTTGAGCAAGCCAGGACTAATCCCTGGGTGGAGAGCCCAGAATAAGCTCAGGTGTGACCTAAAAAAACAAAACTTAAACAAAAACAATGTATCTAAGGTAATGTACAGTGTGAACTGTATTACGTTGATTGCTGATTAAGTGGGCAATAAGAAAACTTCTGTGACACTGTTTTTGGCTTCTTCTCCCTTTGGTAATTTAATTAATTTAAGTACCTTCCAGTAAGAAAATGAATACGCATGTTACCTTCAATGTTAGTATTCTATACTCCTGTGATCACAAGCTACTACACAGATTTCATAGAAATCATTTTACATGTCATTTTTCCATTTTGCTATCCTTTATTTTGCATTGCCATTTTTGAGCATCAATAACGTGGTAAACCCACTTTCTAAATATGTCCTGTTTTTACGAAGCTTTTATAATTGTTCAGTGTCTCTCAATCTTTTCCAATGTTTCCCATTATTTCATGCCTCTCATTTCCTCTTCTCTCATTTTAGTTAGAATCAGAGAATAGATGAACTCTAATAACTCTTTCTTATCAATAGTTCTTTTTGAAAAGAGAAATAAACTTGTATCTCTTTGTGTTTCTTTACTAAAAGTACCTCTAAGCTGTTATAAACTTTACTATTCCCTTCTACTTCTAAACATATTATTCTGGTTCACTTAAGTGATGATAATCTTCAATTAAAATATCTGTTAGTGTTCAAGGGAATACTTAGAAATCATTTTTGCACAGATTATGATCAATAGTCTATAGAATGAGGAATACTCCAAAGGTTTATATAAGTACAATTTATTATACTTTCACTGATATTTTATTTGATAGGAAATCAAGACTCTCATGTCCTATCACACTCCTTCCTTCATTATACAGCAGAGTACATCAAAATTGAATTACTTATAACAAAGAGCCCTTTTAGTTTCTTATCTCCTTGCCTTTGCCCTCACTATATCCTTAGAAAGATTCATCTTTCCCATTGTACCTTCTTTACACCAACATCCTTCTAAACTCAGCTATCACCTTCAAGAAAATGTCTTCCTTAGCATCCTCTGGTAACATATCCCTTTCTCTGTGCTCCTCTACTTCTCTTTCACAGTATCTTTGCTTATATAAATTGTTTAATATTTACCTATGTTAATGTTTTTTATTTCTATGAGGCTATGAACTTCGGTAAAAACAGAGTCTTCTTTTAGTTCACAACTAATGCAGTGATCAGCACCTACTAAGCATTGTAAATGATTATTCTATAGGGGTCAGGGCCATAGGAAAGCAAGTAGAGTGCTTGCCTTGCATGCAGCTGACCTGGATATGGTCCCCTAAGCCTGCCAGGAGTGAGCACAGCGCCAGAAGTAAGCCCTTAGCACCACTGTTTTGTGCCCTCCAAATATTCCATAATTATTGCATAAATGAAGTATTTACTTCCATCAAATTGTGGCTCTATGAGTGGAAAAAAAATCCTCATTTTACATACAGGGACAGTAAGGCCCAATAATTTTATAGTCACAATTACTAAGTTCTTCACTAAAACTATAAGTCAGTTCTGATTTAATGTTTTCACAAGTTGTCCAACATAATTTTGTGTGATTACTTGCATGTATGAAATGTGACTATAGTAAATTAATTATCTCACATTTATAGTGTATGAGTGTCTCAGGAATATCACTAATATTAGAATATATAAAGGGCCAGGTCTATTGAATTAAAAATAATTTTGTTAGAAAGGGTTAATTAAGTCTGAGAGGACATTTAATTTTTATAAGATGGTAAGAAGCTAATTTTGATGGGGTTCCCTATAGAGCAAACTAAAAATATTGGTCACTTTATGCAATTTATGAAATAGCAGTTCTTCCTTCTTTGACATCTCCACGGAATAGTTTCAAGTAAGTTTTTCTGAAAGATTTTTTCTTTTCCTCTCACATTAATGCACAGAGGCATATTTTATTAAAAAAGGAAGTCAGTGATAAACCAAACCTAAATGAAATGAAGTAGAATATTTGCCACTTGAAATGACTAATAAGAGTACATAGACTATTACTTTCTAAAAATAGATTTTAATTTTTTGTTCCCCTTTGTTGCTAATTTCACATAAACTTTTATTATTAGTTAAGGACTACAGCAACATTTTATTAAAGTATTGACATTGCCTGTATTCTATTATTTTATGTATATATTTGTATACTATAAGTTACTTTAAAATGTAAAGAATCTTGTTTAAATTGATCAACATTTAAGTAATATGAGAAGTAACAATGGAAATAGCTATGTACAAATACATACAAGGGTGAAAATTTAGCTTAATTAAAAATGAAATTGGGGTCAAAGTGGAAGTTCAGTGGGTAGGGGGCTTGTTTTGCATGTGGCAGACCTGAGTTCAATCCTTGGCTTCCCTTATGGTCCCCGGAGATCACCAGGATTAATCCCTGAGAACAGAGCCAGGCATAAACCCTGAACACATCCAGGTGACCCCACAACAAAACAAACAAGTCTAAGGATGTTAGGACCACTTGGAAAAAATATATTCATCATCACTGTTGTCCCATTGTTCATCGATTTGCTCGAGCAGGCACCAGTAACATCTCCATTGTGAGACTTGTTGTTACTGTTTTTGGCATGTCGAATACACCACAGGTCGTTTGCCAGGCTCTGACATGCAGGCGAGATACTCTTGGTAGCTTGCTGGGCTCTCCTAGAGGGACGGAGGGATCGAAATTGGGTTGGCCACATGCAAGGCAAAAGCCCTGCCCTGCCACTGTGCTATGGATCCAGCCCATATTCATTGAATGGCTAAGAATTCAACGTTTAATTTATAATAAAAAAACTTAATTTACTTAAGCAAACATCAACTGTCTTATGTTTTGCAAAGCTGCAGTTACCTTTTTTGGGGTGTGTGCTGTGCCAGGATTGAATCCTAGTAGGCTGCCTGTGAGGCAAAGTACCTTCTACACTGTAATATCTCTTTAGCTCCAGCAGCAATTATATTTTACCCTTTTTCCTTCCCTTTGTTGCTCTTGCTGTTGTGGCCATGATTGGAGATAACAAGGTTTTGTTGTGGTAGTTGCAGACTCAGCCACAAAGCCCCATAAAAGGGGGAGGTTCTTTACATTCTTTAGCTGTGATGCTTATACACATGTTCACTAAGGGTTGCACTCATTTATTTGTACTGCTGAGGTACATTCTGGTTGACATGCTATCCCCAGTGGATCACCTGGCCATGATGCTGACACATCTTTTACTTGCAGTATGCACTACAGGTTGCACCCCTTAGTTCTAATGCTTGTGTACTCCTAGCTGTGTGCAGAGATGACATATTCCATTGAGATCCAGGGTTCCTGCCAGCAAAGGACCCCGGGATCTCACTCGGCACTTGTAGATAGTAACTAGGCTTGAGCTCATAGATTCACGCTTATATGATAAGTGCTTTTAGCTACTGAGCCAAAATCTAGTAGCCCAGGCCCCCTGCAATAACTTTACAAACAGTACTCCTAACAATACCTTAGTCTCTTTCTATTAGCAGGAAAAAAAATGATTAAGGCTTTGGGGTCATGTATGAATGGTAAACTATTCTTGTAATTCTGGCTTGTGACGAAAATAGAAATACTAAATACCAAGCAAGTAGTAAATATAGTTGCATTATTATTTAAATTATAAGGAGGATCAGGGAGATGGCAGAGGGTTGAACCCAGGTGAAAGCCTGCAGTCTATGGCCTCCCAAACCTCACCAGATGTGACCCTCGTGGGCCTTCTGAAGACTGCAAAGTGATCTTGGGGTTACCCAGCTCCACACGGCCCCAGAAGCACCCCATTCTCTGGCCTGCCAGGAATCACTCACCGCAAGCCTTCTAAGCACAGCTTGTGAGGTCAAACATAAATAAGTACATAATAAAATAAAATATTAGGTAATAATCAAACATTATTAGGTTCCTTTCTTAACCCTGTATCATTCATATCAGAAATTCAGACTCTGCATTCTAAATGTCATTCACTTATATTGCTAAGTGTATGTAAGCCCCTGGGTTGTTTAAAATAGAGGCTCTGAATTCGTGGTTATTATGTACTTGTGTTAATACATTCAATTTTGGGACTGATTATTTTATGGCTTTTTATATATAAACTGGCCTCTGTGAAAAGTAACTTTTATTCAAGCAATGTATATCAAGTTCATCTCTGTCAACTACTAGCTTTATTCATCCTGAACTTGCATTTTTTTAAGTGTGAAATGAAAGTAATGTAGGAATTTGTTCAGGTGACATGAGAAACAGTTTTGTAAATGGTTTTGTGGTTTTGTGAGTTTCTATCAGGTTTTATATTTTAATAAAATTAAGTACATTTATATTCATCATGTTAGAGGAATATTCCCATGCCATATAAAACATGGACACATACTTTGCTAAGGTTATTTTTATTTTACTAAGAGGAAAAGAGATGGGAGAGGACTTCTAGTGAAGTTATTTGATAATGAAGCTTGCATTTAGTGCTATTTACATAGTAGACACATAATATTTGCACATAATGTCAAGGCTTCCCTCTTGCTTTCAAAGCCTATCTAAAAATCTCTTTTTGTGCATATATTTTAAAACAATAAAAATATTGCTTTACTATTCACTTACATTTAAATGAATCTGAAACAAAACTTTTCAAATGTTCTCCTCCTCGGCTTTGGATGGAGAAGGCTGGATGTGTTTTTAAAACCTCTTAATATATGCTTTCAAATGATTCATTTACTCTGGCAGAATATGTATGCACATGTAAGATAACAAGTGGAATTGCAAATAAGGTCATTACATTTTAGAAATTCATATTTATAGCACTGAAAAATAGATGTATAGACCAATTTTCACAGAGCAAGTCTATGGAAATGGTTATATTTTGACCATTTAAAAGATTCCATTTTTTCAATTACAACAAAGAGTAGTATTGACTTTATAAAAGTAATGTTCAAAATAGATTATATTTGACAACGCTTACTAAATATTTTTATTGTTTCATGCTTGTCCACAAAGAAAAATTTTCTTACTGTAGCTATGATTTTTTCTATACTGTACAAATGATGTTGAAGTTTGGTCACATAGATAATAGCTTGCACAAGAAATTGCTTGGTGATGCTAAATCCAATGCTTTTATCGACAAATTATTTACCCATATTTTTGTAATATATTGCTTAAGCTACTTATGTATGAACTAATAATGTGCTTTTAAGACAAATATATTCCTAGGGCATAGATATATTTGTCCTTGGAAGTGATTCTTCATATTATCTGTGTTCAGAAATGACAAAGACATTTGACTGAAAAGAAGTATGGAACAAAGATGGCTATTTGGGGGGCTGGAGCGATAGCACAGTGGGTAGGGTGTTTGCCTTGAATGCAGCCACCCTGGGTTCAAGTCCCAATATCCCATATGGTTCCCCGAGCACCACCAGGAGTAATTCCTGAGTGCATGAGCCAGGAGTAACCCTGTAACCCCTGTACAATGCTGGGTGTGACCCCCTCCAAAAAAAAGGAAAGATGGTTATTTTGTCAGGGTATTTCACTGCACACGGAAGAGCCTGGCAAGCTCCCCATGGCATATTCGATATGTCAAATATAGTAACAATAACAAGTCTCATTCCCTTGACCCTGAAAGAGCCTCCAATCTTTGGAAAGATGATAAGGTGAGGCTGCTAAAATCTCAGGGCTGGGACAAATAGAGACGTTACTGGTGCCCACTCAAGCAAATCGATGAACAACGAGATAACAGTGATACAGTGATTTCACTGTAGGTTCTTTGATTCCTGTAAAAATCTATGAGAGCTTTTGGACATGGCAATATTTTGACTTCAAAAAGGCATTTTAATAAATTCAGGTTGAGGAACTTTCTAGTTCTAAAACTAAATACCAACTTCAAGTTTAGGAAAAATGAGATATGAAGATGTTTCATAAGATTTTCTACCCTTGCCTGTTGGTAAACACATTCTTTGGCTATATTCCTGTGAGCATATTTGTAATCAATGAAAAATATCATTTATATTTTGATTTGAAATTTCCTGACTTTCGATGAAATCAATAAAAATGTGCCTATCAAGGAGGAAGTCTGGAGATTGGGAATAAACCTTGGAAAATTAGAGGAATTTGACACTGGTGATGAGATTGGTGTTGTAATATTATATTCCTGAAACATCTATGAATAACTATAAATCATGATGTCTTAATACTTTTAAATATTTTATATGTAAAAATAAATCCTTTAGAAGAGGTACTAGAAATTCAGAATTGTAAGATCTCTCTTCTTCTAAAGCTTACATACACTTATTTATCAGATATCTGTTAAGCTTTTATCTTCTCTAGATAATGAACTCCATTCTAGGAAGCAAAGATAGTTTGATCAGGAAATCTCTCCTAGAATAGAAAAAAGTTGTGCTAAGGGCCCAAGTTAGAGGAAAAAGGTATTGCAAAGGACAGAAATATTACTTGGATGTGGGCAGGGTAAGAGGAAAAGCTCAAAAATAATTTTTCAGAAGAATGTCAGATAACAGTTCCTCCTGATTGTAAAAGTAAAGTTTACTGTATGAAAAAATACATATGGGACCATATGGGATACTGAAGAAACACTATTGTATATGTTCAGATGAACTTATTTTTCTTTTTATATAATATTCGAATAAGGTTTTGATTATATTTTATTATTACTCTGATCTTTTTAGTTTTAATAAAACTAAATAAAATCCAATAAAACATCATTCAGGTTTCATTTTGTTTATTAATAAATTTAATGGTAATTACTAGATAACACTAATGCATAATAAAGTTGTTTGGATTGTAAAATATGAATGATAGGATGGCTTTTCAAATAAATCTTTATTCATTTTAAATTATAGATGAAAGAGAAGATGTTCAAAAGAAAACATTCACAAAATGGATAAATGCACAATTTTCTAAGGTAAGATATTTTATTATTTCTCTTTTAAGATTCAAAATAAGTTGTGACTTGAAAATGAAATTTATACCAATTTTAATGTGTATTGTTTATTCAGAATCATTCAGAATCACAAATCTAGGTTCACACTGTTGATTTTAATTAAGGAAGGAACAACAGAATAGAAAGCAAAGAGAAATGATTTGATTTGATAAAATATATATTTGGTTTCTTGATATGGACTTTAATGATATCAGTGATAAGAGGATTATAACAAAGATCAGCCAAGTGGCTAGTATATACTTTAGAAGAAAATATGATGGATTGTTACTGTTCTAAATAATTTTCTTTTTGTTATTATCTTTCTTGGTCCTTACTAAGTTAAAAAAAAAAAAACTGGTATCTGTGCCTTGGGTCTATTTGTCTGCTAGCTATCACTCAGTGGAGAGGTTGACAACCTTATTTGGTGCCTTTTCAGAAAAAAAAGTCACTCACAGCCCCACCCCTACTCTAAAGGTATCTACCTTTAAGCCAGCTAACAGAAATTCACTCCCAATTGCATCCCAGGCTACTATTTATTGTTTTCCCTGGATTGTCACCTTACCTCCCATAGGACCGTACTTCCTACTTCTGGAAACATTGCTTTAGATTCTAACATTTTAAACTTTGGGCCATGTGACTGAATGTAGATTCATGGAAGGGGGAAAAAAAAACCCTGGTAACAATAAAAGATTTCTGAATGCACAATGACAGAAAATTCATTCACATTCGAACACATAATGAATCAAAGAAGTTTTGGCAGTGTCACATTTCTTGGACGAAAAGTGATGTAGGTAGGTAGAAAAAGTTTAAGAAATCCGACGTATGTCATGCATCCAGTATTTTAAGATGATATCTTTTTTACTCTTTTCTGCAGGAATCTATAGTCATAATACCATTTATTTTTCAAGTGCAACACAATTCATGCTTGAAAGTTAACCTCTAATAATCACACATGAACATGGTGTAAACTGTTCTTAGCTTGAAAACAATTATTGAGTGCATTGCAAGAGGTTTGTGTGAATTTCTAGATTAGAATGACCTGGATTTATACTTAATAAATCTGGACATAGGGAAATCAATAAAATTCTTTATACATTTTATACATCTTTCCATCACATATGTGTGTATACATGTATATGGAGTCCCTTTCTAATAAATCCAACAGTGATGATGGGAATATCAGCTAATAAATCACAGTTCTTATGGTCAGTGCTTTTTAAAATATCAGTAATGGCTATTTTGCATGGCATTATCAGAATAAAGTCATGGTGTACGGAAATTTCTAGCTCACTGACGGCCATACTTAATATATATGAATTATTATCACCATAGTCTCTCTGATTATGTAAAAGTCTTGGTAATAGATCTAAAACACCCTGGAAATGTAGTCTGAGTTCCCTTTATTCTTATAAAAGGTTTTAGAATATAATCTGTTCTTTGTTTAATTCAATAGCAGAATTTAGCCAGGTACCCCTTAATATTTTGGCAAGACAAAAATTGTTGAACTTAAATTGTTTGAACATAAGTTGTCAAATTTCACTTCTACTTATTTACTGAATTGATAATAAATTTCTATAATGGAGCTTTAAGAAATTCACATAAAAGCAACTTAATTTTTAATATATTTTTATTTGTCATTTTGGTGCTCAGGTATTACTCCTGGCTCTATGCCCAAGGCTAACTCCTGGCAAGGCTCAGGGGATTATATGGGCTGTTAAGGATCAAACCGAGTTAGTTGCATGCAAGGCAAGCACCATGCCCACGGTTAATTATTGCTTAGACCATGAAATTTATATTTTTAAATCAACATAATCAACTGAGTTATAATCATATAAAAAGAATAAAATATAACAATACAAATGATAATAAGTCAAAATTATTTAGGATCAGAATTCATAATTCTCATAATACTTACCAGATATTAAGTATATCATTTAATTGCTATACTACTTCATCATTAAAATGTTCTTAATTTTAGAAATTTGGCATAGGCAGTAGATATAGAATTTCAAATAAATAAACAGAAAAATAATAATTTTAGTATTTGAAATCATATGTACAACACAATATTCTAAATCTTTTAAACTAATAAGATATTGTAATAAAACATACAAGCACGACAAATACTGTGAATTTCTCATTTTCACGAATATAAATAGATCATCACTCTCTACACGTTAGCATCTTAAGTATCATTTACCACAACTCAAGTGGTACTAAACAAACTAAATCTGATATTCTTTCTCCCATGAATACATTATTGGCACTGCCTTAGAACTGTTTTCCCTACCAGTGTAAGAGCCCATGTTTTAAACACTGTGGAATTAACATGTATGAAGGCATTGATTATTTTTCCTCCAGTATCCCCCAACCCAACTCAATGCCCAGTTCATTTATTTTATAAATGGTCTCATTAAACCACCTAAATTTAAATCAAGAAAACCCCATTCCTTCAACTCCAGAAGTTTCATATTTGTGTATATCTTGAATGTCAGGTATATTAACAAATATAAATTTAAAAAATAGAAATATGCTTAAATATGTGAGTGTTGATCTCTCACTTAAGATAAATTGGAAAATATTTTCTGCACATTCACTGTATCACTGTATCACTGTCATCCCCTTGCTCATCGATTTGCTCGAGCAGGTACCAGTAACGTCTCCATTGTGAGACTTGTTGTTACTGTTTTTGGCATATCATTGCAGGCTCTACCATTTGGGCAAGATGCTCTCGGCAGCTTGCCAGGCTCTCTGAGAGGGATGGAGAAATCGAACCCGGGTCGGCTGTTTGCAAAGCAAATGCCCTACCTGCTGTGCTATTGTTCCTTTGCACATTAGTATAATTTTTCTTAACAATACCATTTCAGACCCTATTGGAGATAATGAGAATTAAGAGAACACTAATTGATTTCTCCCATTTAAAATGAAAAGGAATGTAACTATGATAAATATCATTTAACATTGACTTACTGAACTACTACAGGGCAGGACATCCAGCAGAATTATAAGGGTGAAATAGATAACAAAGTATAGGACACTAATTCTTTTGTTTCCATGAAACAAACACATTTGGGTTCTGCTGATAATTAGAGTGTCATTAAATGAACTGTAGGTGGTGAGAGAGCAATATTGTGAGCTACAATGAAACTAGAAATATTTATGAAAAAAGCTTTAATAACTGGAACAGTTTAATGGAAGAAGCAACAGACTTCAAGAAAGACCACTGAAGTCTAAAAAAATTGGGAGTGCAAAAATTTTGAAGGTAGGACAGTGTATTTTCACTCTAACCCCAATGAACATTACGAGTAAACTAAGTAAATACAATAAGTGTATTTTTGTAATTAGTATAGATCATTAAATTTACATTTGGCTTAGGAAAATATATGAATGCAAAGCGATGTATTGAAAAAGACTACAAAGTTATTTCTCTGGGTGTTTTAGATAATTTGGGGAATGAAGCATTTGCATTGCAGTCAGCCTGACCTAGTTTTATCTCCAACACTCTCTCGGAATGACTTCTGAGCACAGAACCAGGAATATGACCCAAGTAAAGCAGGTGTGACTCCTAAGCTAAAATTTTTCTTAAGTGATAATTTACAAAAATTTAACTAGACAATTAAAAATACTCCGTGTTTCCCTTGAGTAACTTTTGGAGCAACTCCTGAACACAAAGCTAGAAATAAACCCCAAGAATAGAAGGTATGGTCCCCCAAACTGAAAAAAAAAATAGTAATTGATGAAAATTTAACAAAAAAACAAAAATTTATCAGTGTGCAAATAAAACATGTAATGAGTTAAAGGATGATAAGGCTGATGAGGTAAAAGGTGAGGTATGCACACATTTTGCACACATTTACACACACTTCCATAATATTTGGAAAGAGAGACAGCAAAAATAGTTCCTCCTAACTTTATGAAACTATATAATGGATATTTTAAAGGAAGAAGGATTAAAAATAGCCTTATCATTTTATGTCATTTGAAGTCATATGTCCCTTTGTAGTAAATCCAACTGATTTTTCACTTTCCCTGTACCATTTAAAAATAGGCCCTATCTCTTTTTCAACATAAGTCTTCTATTAACCTTCAATTCCAAAAATTTCTACTAGAATGTGATTCATCATATCTATTCTATAAAGATAAGCAAACAATATTTATCTCCACATAAACACAAAGCCATTGCTAGGTGAGATTAATTCAAGGTAAATACTATGTTCATGTAACTTGTAGATATCTTATAATCCTAAAAAATGTTTAGTGTTTGCTCTACCGCAAACACAATTCACCTGCGAACCTTGCTCATTACACCAGTTCATTCACACAAATGTATTTAAAGAGCACACACTTGCAATCATGACCAAAAATAATATTGTCATAAAAACATGCTTGATATTTATGTTAGAGAAAAGCAATCGGTGTGGAAACATATTTACTGCTAGATCAATTGAAAGATTTCAGCCATCTTCCTGTGAATTATAGGATGACTTTGATCCTACACTGGACGCAATATATAACTATACTTTTCTACCTGATGTTTTTTAAAAGCAGTAAAAAACTTTGTACTTTAAATGTGTAATTATTCTATAAACTCAAGAGTTACATGATAATATAATACCGTGATATGATATTACATTTCTGCCTTGATTGTCACATCTTACATACCCTTACCTAGAACACATCCAAGTGGATAAACATATACTATAAAATTAATTAATGTAATATAGTTTTAAGAAGAATTTATTATAATTTGCCAGCTAGCCAGAGAGACAAAATGAAAATAAACACTGAAATTTTGAGTGAGTATACCAGGCTTCTTTGCACAGAACTGGTCCATAAAGTTTTAGGGAAAAAATATTTGTATCACCATTTTGATTAATTTTGGGGAAAACAAATAAATATAGAATTATAATTCTTTGATGTTTCTTTGTCTTGCTTTTTTTAAAAACAAATGTGCCTTATTCTTTTGTTGTGGTAATGATGTTACCAGGGTTCTAACTCAGGGCTTTACACATAGAAGAGTTCTTTTAAATAGTAGAACAGAAACAGAAAATATGATAATTTTGTTACTGTGTCATGTACTTTCTTGTGGAAGGAATAATGTATGTCATGAAGTTTCCTCTGTATACCTGTTTTATTCTCTCTTATGCATAGTTTTGTCTACCATTTTTTTTTTGGTGAACAGAAAGAAGCTATTTTTTTGTTTCATGTACTCTGATACACACACCACATATTATATATTTTAAATGAGTTAAACAGTCAGTTTCCTTAAATAAAAAGTCAGATACTGGAACACAGGGAAAATCACTGCTTCCAGGAAAGAGGCAATTGTAAATATATCTATATCTACTTTTCAGTCAGTTGTAAATATATCAATATCTACAGCAGATTTTATGTTACTTCTATAAACGTGACCTAACTTAAAAGAATAAATACAGCAGATTTCTCATATCATGTAAGGTTCACCATATATACAAATTGAGCACAAGGCTCATGGGTTCCACTCCACTATTCACTATTTGGAAAAATTCCTACGCTAGAGAGTATGAAGGACAGTAAACTATGTTTTTGGATCATGGTCTTCAGCTCCTCAAGGTTTGGTAACATTTAAATTTTTTGTTACAATGGCTTCGGAGTAATGGTCCTTGCTCTAGGAAACTAAAAATTCTATGGATCTTGATTTTATAAATAGTAAAAGTTGGAAACTGTTGTTCTTGTATATCATCATACTAACAAGTACAATTGAGAATTCTAGTTGTATTTTCTTTCCTCCAATGGCCTCGTGAGATAAATATTCAAGAATAGTCCAATAGGAGTGTTGGTATTATGCTTAAAGTTAATGAAAGAGATGAAGCTGACACTCTGGAAAATGACTGTAAAGCTCATGTTCTTTCTATATCTGTTATTATGATAAATATTCCACCTACAGAGTGCTGCATTTTTTTCTGGTTGTGGTTATCTAAAAATTGATAGTTTTATGAGAATCAGAGACATGATTTTAGAAAAGTTGAAAACAGAAGCTATTCAATGCTTGAAGTTGCAACAGAAACTTTAATCGGCTTTTGCATATTCCCTAAATTCTAAACTTGTCAATTGGATCAGAAGGTATTAAATTGATTTTTTAAGATTGTTTCTAATTCTTTCAGTGTTGATGCTTTCATGTTATAGGTTTTTATGGTACATATTGTAGGTCTTAGTGTAAGAATGGATTTTGTGAATATTTTTACTTATTGATATTAATTTTATGTTCATTAATCACAGATTATTATGCATATGAGTACATTTAAATATTTATTCAACAAATTTTATGAGAAAGATGGAATATTGTATTATTTCCTTGTGGACTCCCTAAAATCTATACTAGATGTTAAGTTGACTTCTAGAATGATGTGTCTGTTTGCAATCTAGATAATTATGCTAATAGTCTAATCCACTGAGAACCATTCCCTTGAATGTTTTCCTGAATCTAATCTTTGCAAACCACCCAAATTAACAAAGGATATCATTCAGTTAGTGAAAAGAAAATTGGATTGTGATAGGTCTAACTCTTTCCAATAAAAGATAAATAATCTATTATTCAACATACAGTTCTTTCTCAGGATTGTTTTGTCCTTTATCAACCTACTGCTATTTCTTAAAAATTCCAGCTAGTTTTAGAAGATATACATTATGCTTGTTCAGGTACTACATCCTAAAAATTCTAGGAGAAAAATTAGAATTTTTGATTCCAAATATTGATTCCAAAAAATAATAAGAAGTCATTGTAGTGGCAAGGATATGTAGCTGAGAAATGTCAATATTTCTCATTTAACATAATTGTTGCTAACAAGAAACTGTTCTTCACAGCTTATTCAGATGGAATAGTTGTGTGATTCATTATATTTTTAGCCCTAAGTTGTATTTATAAGACAACTTATATTGATTTTAGTGGTTTCTTTTTATCTGGGGAAAAATAGAACTCTGGTATCATCCCACAAAAGAGAGGGATTGCTAATGTTTCAACATGGAATAAATGTCTGAGTGTCAACTATGTGAAAAACAAAATATTACACACTGGTAAAAGCACAGTACATGGTTTCTCTCTCTAGAAGATCATTTAAAGGAATTAGAAATTGTGTGAATTAATAATATAAAGTGTGCAATTTAATCAAATATAAATGCCATAAAAACAGAGAAGAGACTGATGTCTTAGTATGTTTTTTTGAAGGGAGGTAGTAATTAATTGGGCATTATTTGTGCAAAGACAATTAAAAGAAAGTGAAAAATATAGAAATCGCATATAGAAATGTGAAGTGATTTGTCCTGGGGCCAAAGTGATAGTAGGAATGTAGGGTATTTGTCTTGCGTTTGATGGACCTGGGTTCCATCTGCAGCACCCATATGGCTGATCTGCCAAGACTTCCAGGACTAAACCCTAAGCACTGACAGGTGTGGCCCAAAGAAGCAATAAAGAAATGAAAAGAAGAAAAATTTTAAAGTTTGGCCTGTACAGTGGGAAGTGACTGCAAAGATCTAGTTAAATAGAGTATGGAGGCTGTAAGAGGGCATTTAATACTAATCCTGAAGAGTTATGGTGTTTGGCCTCGGATGTAGCAACAATGAGGTTGACTTTTAATCATGTTATTTTTTATTTTTATTGAAAAATGTGACGTTTTCAACCCATAGACAATGATACACTTCTAAACTGCTCTACTACCACTAATCCTTCATGCAAAATTGATTCTGAAGCTTACATTTTACATGTAGGGAATGTATCATCGATCTATAAATGAAAATACAAACAAGGGGCATCTTCTTGGTAGTTTTTTGCTATCACAAACACTCATAAGCACAATGCATCAATATCACCTAGAAAACGTGTTGCTACTTCCAGTTTTGGGACTTAGAGCTAAAGCCTCTGATTCTTTAGGTCTTAGGAGGTCTAAGAATTAGATCTCTAATAAATTCCCAACTAGAATTCATTCCTAAAACTAAAATCAAAGCACAGCTACTACATAATGCAGTGAATATATACGTTCACTATTATTTCTTTGCATTAAATTCTATTTTTGAGTGATTATATTTAAGAATGTATGAGTCTACAAAAATGTCTACTTCCACTATGATATGATATTGGCTCAGAGGACACTCCTAGAGATTCTCTCTTGCTGAGCAGGCCTGACAGATGATTCAGTGTTTGGGATTGCAGTGCAAACTACTTGGATGCAGGGTACCACCACCAGGGCTACACCTGGTGCACTAACCTTTTCATTACCTAATTCATGTCAAATCTCTAGGTTTTGGCAGTGAAGAGGTGTGCTGAGGTTACTGATTGAGCCATAGACCAATCACATGCTGAGAACCACTGTCATAGAATGCCAGAAATTTAATGACAATTTTCATTCACCTCTTTACTAGGGAATGTTTGAGAAAACCTTATCTAGAAATTTTATTTAAGTGGAATTTGATGAAACATCAATAGGAAATGAACTTACTCTTTCTGCCTGTGAGAACCAATATACTCAATTGACATCAGGTTCTATCTATTTCTTCTGCAGTTCAAGAAATTGATACTAAAGTTTATAGAAAAAAATTAGACAGGAGTAAAACTGTAGAATAAATATTTATGAGTGATAGAAAGTAGGAGTAAAACTGTAAATAAATATTTATGAGTGATAGAAAGTAAAAGTAAACATAAAAATTGCAATTTGAATTTGGGGGAGGACCCTCTGCAATATTAAATTTGAATTTAAGATTTCACTGAAACAAGAAATTTATGAAAATGAATTTTAAAAACTATTTTTATCAACTATTTGTTATCAGTGATGAACAGTAATAGGTACAACTTACACTCAAATTACCAGATAATCACAAATGACAATATCTGATTGGAGGAAAATGAAAGATTCCTGATCCTGGGCAGGGAATATGGTGAGTGAATCTGATAAAGCAAAAAGACACTTCACCCAATTTCCTGCTGTCTATGATTTGCTCCTTTCTCTTCTCCCCCTCTCATTCTGCTTATAAATTTATACCTTATGATTTTTACTTTTGTTTTATGGACAGGCTTCTAATAAATTTATTAAATATGTATTACACATTTATAATAATATTCTTTTCTGATATTGTAAGAGAAATAACTACATTCAGTAACAGTGACTATTGGCTTTGGATTTCCCTGAAGGTTGCTTGAGCAATCTGGTGTATTGTTGATCAACACAGAAGCATGGGAGTGTTTGATTTCAGTGTGTAACTTTTCACGTGAAATTGACTTAACCTATACTTACCGTGGCTAAGAGCAATGCAGAATGTTTTGTATTACTGATTTTATTATCATATATGTCTTTTGGGGAATTGAATAAAATTTTGGAGTGTCAGCAATATTCCCTGGAAATATAGGTATGCCTAGCTATAATGTATGCACATATATTCTGAAAGAAGTTGTTCAAATGAAGATTGCGTGTGATAGTATTTTAAATGATCTATGTAAGTAGTATATTAAGATAGTTGGCACTGGGGAATTACACAGAACCTAGCTAAAAGTCATTTTGCTATATCCCCTAAGAAAAATCTTGTCATCTAAGTCAGTAAATTTAGTGTAAATTTTGTTGTTGTTTTTTTTTGTTTGGGGGCCACACCCAGCAATGTTGAGAGGTTATTTCTGGCTCTGCTTTCAGCAATTACTCCTGAAAGTGCTCTTGGGACCATATGGGATGCCAAAGACTCAACCTGGTTCAGCCGCAAGGAAGGCAAACACCTTACCTTCTGTACTAGCTCCAGCCCCATGTTTCTATTTTCTATTTCAATTTAGGCATTCAGCAATCTTAAGTTATTTTGTTTTTTTTTTGTTTTGGGGCCACACCATTCCATGCTTGGGGTTGGGGGGGTTCATGTAGGGTGCTAGGGACTGATACTGATGCTGGTCGGCTGTATACATGGCAAGCGCTCTGCCGGCTGGTCTATCACTCTGACCCCAGCAGTCGCAAGTTATAAAACAAAAAAGTACTAACTGACAAAATAAGTATTCATTCCACAAAACGTATGCAATCACACATATCTTATTCTTCTTTGAATAAATGGCATTTGTTGGCTTGTTCTTTATTGGTGAGAAATTATACTCCCCTGTCTTAAGGGTTCCCGGTAAAAAATGATTTTGAGAATATTTTTTCCACAAAGTTTTGAAAGCAAATAAATTCACACATAGAGACTGTGACCTGATGATATTGGTCAGCTAATTCACTTACAAGGCATTTACATTTTTCTTCTTCGGGGGCCCTGTTCTAGTAGTGCCAGAAATTGACAGTGTTTAGGGGCAACGCTGGAAGTTCTGAAAAATTGAACCAATGTTAGCAACATGACAGGACAGCACCTTCACCCCTAAACAATCTCTCTGGCCCCTAAAAGTTTACCTTCTATGCATAAAAAGCAGACCTCTACAAATGTGTATGTATGTGTGTATGAGATATATGTGACTAGATGCTAAGATGTACTATGTGATTAACAAATTATTTTTTCATATTGCGTGTAAAAAGAACCAAAATATGAGTGAGTCAGCAATGTTATTTTTAAAAATAATTAGAAGGCCAGAGAGAAAATTTAAATTAGGAAGCTATGTTTGGGGAACCCACCAGATGGGCCCCCAAGAATAGCTGAGAATGGCACCCATGCAGAGCTGAAAGTGACCCCCAAGCACCAGAACAAGTTGTAGTACCTGAGCACCACTGTGTGTGAACCCCAAATCAAGGATAAATAAATAAATCAGAGAATTTGGGGATACAATAGGAATGTTGTTTTGTTTCTTTCACTGTTTATATATTAAAGTTTTTAATAAAGTATTTTATCAGTGTCTGTTATTAAAAAAGATATAAAGATGAAAAAGCATTAAAGCAATATATAGAAATGTTTAGCTTGAATAAAATATAGGACTAGAATGTCCAGGGAAAAGTTCTATGAGACAAGTCATTATATTTGGAGGGTTTTTAGCCAGAAATTTTCAAACATTTTGGATTTAAGTTTATTTCACATTTTTTGCATTTTTTAAATTTTATTTTTGATGCACTCAGTTTAATGGAGGCGAAGGGAGACGAGTGGAGATAAAATAAACTCTCATGGTATTTGCATCTAATGGATAGTAGGAAAAAAATGTTCTCATTCTTACATTTCAGCATCTTTGAATCAGACCCGCCCAATTACAGTGGGAACCTAAGGTGCCTGATTAATTCTGTCTTTATGCATTCTGGGGTTTACAGTTTACTTTGTATTTATTTTTGCTTTTTGGGTCACACCTGGCAATGTACAGGGGTTACTCCTGGCTCTGCATTCAGGAATTACCTCTGGCAGTGCTCAGGGGATCATATGGGATGCTGGGAATCAAACCTGAGTTGGCCTCGTGCAAGGCAAATGCTCTACCCGCTGTGCTATTACTCCAGCCCCTCCTTTGGATGAACCAGATTTTTATTAGGTTAAATTATTATATAGAAAAGAGTATGGTTAATCAAAATAATAATAATAATAATAATAATAATAATGGAAAGAGGAACCAAGGTGCCACCTACATTTTTTCTGCAAAGGGACAAATCGTTTGAATGATAATAGAAAGTAAGGGGTGGGTTCTGAGTAGATTTCATTTTTTAAAAACTCTTAGGGAGATGTGGATCAAAACAACAATGAGATAATATCTCACACCAGAGAGACTGGCACAAACCCAAAAGAACAAAAACAACCATTGTTGGCATGGATGGGGAGAAGGGGACTCTTCTTCACTTTTAGTGGTAATGCCAACTGGGTCAGTCTTTTTGGAAAACAATATGAACATTTCTCAAAAACTAGAAATTCAGCTTCATTTGACCCAGCAATATCATGTCTGAGAATTTATCCCAGAGATGCAAAACAATAGAGTTGAAATGACATCTGTACTTTTATGTTTATTGCAGCACTGTTTATAGTAGCCAGAATCTGGAAAAAACTCGAGTGCCCAAAAGCAGATGACTGGTGAAAGAAACGTTGATACACCTACACCTACACAATGGAATACTATGCAGCTGTTAGAAAAGATGAAATGATGAAATTTGCATATAAGTGAATTGACATGGAGAGTATCATGTTAAGTGTAATGAGCCATAGAGAGAGGGACAGACATAGATTGACTGTATTTATTAGTGGAATATAAAGTAACATAATGGGAGACTAACACCCAAGGATAGTAGACATAAGGACCAGGAGAATCACTCCACTGCTTGGAAGCTGGCCTCACATGCTGGGGTAAAAGGCAGCTGGGATAGAGAAAAGACCACTAAGTAAATGATGCTTGAAGAGCTTGCTCGGGATGGGAGATGCGTGCTGAAAGTAGACTATGGACCAAACATGATGGGCACTTATTACCTGTATTGCAAACCACAACACTCAAAAGGAGAGAGAGAGTAATAGGGAATATGCCTGCCACAGAAGCAGGGGGCATGGGGTGGGGGTGGCCGGAGGGATACTGGGAACATTGGTGTTGTAGAATGGGCACTGTTGGAGGGATGGGTACTCAATCATTGCATGACTGAAATGTAATCACAAAAGTTTCTAAGTCTATAACTATATCTCACAGTGATTCATTAAAATGAAATAAAACCTCTAGCTGCTCCCAAAGCTGTGTCCCGATTTCAGAATTATTACCACTCTCACGGAAGCTCCAGGCAATTCACAAACCTAGCCGAAACACCATCACTTTTGAAGTCCAAGGCATGAAACTCAGAAGTTTTTTGACAGTTCACGACCCTGAGTGCTCATTCTTCCTGACAGGAATCTGGTGTGTGTAGTTCTTAAAACCCCCATGCAAAAATACATGTTCTGCTTAATTGTTCTACTTGTAGTGACAGGGATTCTAGTCTGAAGACTAAATTCTCCTGATACATATATATGTATATATATATACATATATATGTATATATATATATTTCAGTATCTATATCAGCTCATTTTATCTTGGAGCTACATAGCACCATTTTCTTATGATTAGCACATTATAAGTACAGTGCCTGCTAGAGACTGTTTTTATTAGAAGCTTTGCTCCATAATTAATGAGAGAGGGAATAAATGGTGGGTGTATTGAAGTGAAAGATATGGAAACCTAAGAAGTTTGGTGCCATTGTTAAGAAACATACAATGACAAATGTTTGTAAAATTTAAAATTTGTTAACAGTTACATTAAAAGTAAACAAGGAGTGGGGCTGGAGCAATAGCACTGCGGGTAGGGCGTTTGCCTTGCATGTGGGCAACCCGGGTTTGATTCCCAGCATCCCATATGGTCCCCTGAGCACCGCCAGGAGTAATTCCTGAGTGCATGAGCCAGGAGTAACCCCTGTGCATTGCCGGGTGTGACCCAAACCCCCCTCAAAAAAAAAGTAAACAAGGAGCAAGTGAAGTTTCCATAACAATATATTTTATTTAACTTGTATACCTCAAATATATTTTTCATTTTTTTCCTTATTTTGGCGGGGTCACACCTGGTGATGCACAGGGGTTAATCCTGGCTCTGCACTCAGGAATCACTCCTGGCAGTGCTCAGGGACCATATGGGATGCTGGGAATCAAACTTGGATCGGCTGCCTGCAAGGCAAACACCCTACCCACTGTGCTATCACTCCTTGACTATACATTCACAAAATTACTTGTGACAGTGATAGTGCTACAGTGCTACCTCAAATATTATCTTCTCCTGTAGTCTATATATTCATTATTAGAAATTTTATAGTAGTTTTATACAGCATCTTTAATATCAATTATGCATTTTATGCTTATATCTCTTCTCAATCCTGTATCACATTTCAGTCATCCTGTTTTAAGTGCTCAATAGTAAGAAAAGATTATTATATTGGACTATATAATGTTAGAGATATTGAACTATTGTGATCACACCAGAAGATGATTTTGGTAACTTCCACAAACATCCCATCCATCAGTCAAACCCACTTACATGGTTCAACCTAAATGCAAAGGTGTCTCAAAATTTTCTAGGGGGATCTTCAGAGTTCTCCCCCATCATTACCACCAATATGCATTTTTGAAGTGAATTTGTTTTTTAGAGAGATTAACGTTTATTTTAGGTTTGTATGTGTGTGTCTGCGTGTGTGTGACTGCATCTATATATCCTTAAAAGAGTATAAGAACACTAACTTCCTAGCCATATCTTCTGACATTTATTCTTCATATTATGATGGTATGTAGAACAATTATTGGGAAAAAACGCCTCGAGTTTCCAGTTTTAGCTAGATACTTTAGTTTGGGTACGTACTCTGCCAACAATCTTATATAGCAGTCTGTACTTAATGAATGAAAGCACTATCTCTTGGGCCCCAGCTCCATGTTCCTTGAATATAGCACTATAGCACTGGCGTCCTGTTGTTCATTGATTTGCTCGAGAGGGCACTAGTGACGTCTCCATTGTGAGATTTCTTGTTACTGTTTTTGGCATCGAACACACCACAGGTAGCTTGCTAGGCTCTGCTGTGCGGGCTGGATACTCTCAGTAGCTTGCCGGGCTCTCCGAGAGGGATGGAGAAATCGAACCCGGGTCAACTGTGTGGAAGGCAAACGCCCTACCTGCTGTGCTATTGCTCCTTGAATATACATTCACTAAATTAGTTGTCTGGAAAATCAAAACCGCTTTCATGTTTTCACTTACATACAAATTTGTTCTCTTGGAACACCAAATTCAAACTTTTACAAAATAGAAAACTGTTTTCCTCTGATTCATTTTATGGATAATGAAATTCACAGATATTTCATTATTTTAAACTTATAAATAACTATTTTCCACTTTGGAGTTTGTCATTTTATCAAAAAAATTCTACTGAGATCTTAAAAAACTTGTGTTTGGTGGCATCACTTAAAATGTGATTTGTACTACTATTATTTAATCTTTGAAACGATACTTTATCATTGCTTAAATCAGTGTGGGTACATTGAACAAGGTTGGAGAGCCACTCTGTATGACTGAGTCATTAGCCTGAAATTTTACAGTGAATGAAGTACCGTGTTTTCATTACTGTGAAAAAAATAATGACCTTGCAATTGACTCTTGCATTTAACATTTTTATCTCAGCTTTGCCACCATTAGACATAGCTGTATGCATTGACCACATAAGAATCCAGAAATTCACTGGGTCACAGTTAAATCTAATTAAATTTAAATTTAACAAAGATAACCATCATTAGCAATTTACCAAATCAAAGGCCAGAGTTAAGTTATACTCAAAACTGTATTAATTGAGGAGTAATTAGCTTTAAAATTTAAAGCATTATTATTTGGGTACAGAAGCTCTTTCAAGAGTATTTTATTTGGTGTCTAACATTTTTTAAGGTTTAGATGATTTACAAAGTCTAAGCTATTAACATCACCAAGTCTATTGTACCTACTGGTCAATGGAACAATTTTATTTCACTGCTTACCTCTTGGTATAGGGTCATAGCCATTATCGTTGGCCATCTAAAGGCTAATCTTCAACAAAGATTTTGAGCATTATATTTAAAAATCACAAGTTATGAACTACTTGCCTCCCTAATCTCCCAAACACTCATCTTGTTCCTCGTGAACATGACAGAAGTCAAGTAGGACTGAATTCTGATAGCCAGTGACATTCCAGGAACAGAGGAATTCATATGAGAAGAATGGATAATGAGGGCTCAGTGCCCAAAATTGTTCCATAAAAGAATGTGCCTGCTGGCAAGTCACAAAATGTGGAATTTTAGATAAAGTTGTTATGTACTACTACAATCATGGTACTTTCCTTAGAATTCTAGTTAAAAACGAATATAGAACAATTTCTATCAATAAAATTGATTCACATCTCATCTCAGTACTAAGACAAGGTAACTCGAGGATCAGAGTAATGAAGACATATAGAAATCTAGAAATGTAATCATAATAACTAGCACTTATTAAATGCCAGGCACATTTTACTGGCTATCCAATTAAATGGATGATCTCATTTAATTCTTAAAATAACATTTTGAGATAGATACTATTAGTAGTTTCATTTTCCATTTGAGAAAAACAAAGCAGAGAATTGTTAAATAATGTGCACAAGACTGAAGAGTGACAGAGACAGGAGTTTTTGACGGAAGCATTTTAGAACTCCAGAGTTCTACTTCTGTCTCTCTAAACCAGGTGCTTAAATCTTGGGTTTTTTTTTCCCTATTTGCATCCACTGCCCGGACTATCTTTTTGGTTTTGTTTTCGAGCCACACCTGGCTATACTCAGGGCTTACTCTTGGCTCAGCACTCAGGGATCACACTTAGTGATGTTCCAGGAACCATACGGGGTGACAGGGATTGAACCCAGGTCAGCTGCAGGCAAGGCAAGCACCGTGTCTGCTATTGTATCTCTCTGGACCCTGCCGAGACAATCTTAGGACACAATGAATATTTGATGATCCTGAATACCTCTCCTCTGCCACTTCCATGCCTAAAACATGTCTCATGAAAATTTTATTTATTTTAGATATATGTGTCTATTCTGGAGTAAAAGTTATTCCAGTCTACATGATTGTTGGGCTGGAGCAATAACAGAGCAGGTAGGGCATTTACCTTGCATGCAGTCGACTTGGGTTAGATTCCTCCATCTCTCTTGGAGAGCCCTGCAAGATACCGAGAGTATTCCGCCAGCACAGCAGAGCCTGACACGCTCCCCATGGCGTATTCGATATGCCAAAAACAGTCTCACAATGGAGACATTACTGGTGCCCGCTCGAGCAAATTGATGAACAACAAGGCAACATTGCTACAGTACCTACAGTGCTACATGATTGTTACCATGAAGAACTGTATGATATGCAAATGGATTTCACATCCCCTTCCCCCAAAGTCTTCACCAGAATCTTAAAAAACACCTCTGGAGATGATTTTGCCCAAATTTCTTATTGTGAAAATTAGATCCCTACTTTAGGTTTTTCTTGAGGCGGGGGAGACACCAGCCAGTTCTGAGTAGGCAGCTATATTGTCAGCCACACCCAGCCACACCATAAAGCACTGAGAATTGAATCAAAGGCCTGGACATGCAAGGATAGCCCCAGTCTAATTTAGATTTCTTGACTTAATAATTGCTGCTCTTTCCTCAAGATTTTATAGCTTTATTATTCAAAGAATAATTAGTTATTTCATTTTGCTCAATATGAAGTATGAATCAGAATATTTTATTATACAATGGAGGAACAATGTCAAAATAGCAAATTCTAACTACAAAGCATGAGTCCAATTCCTCCATAAAACAAATGAACTTCAGAAAATGTCAATGCATTCTATTTTTTGGGGGGATCACACTTGGCAATGCACAGCAAAGTTAATCCTTGCTCTGAACTCAGGAATTACTCCTGGCGGTGCTTGGGGGACCATATGCGATGCTGGGAAGCAAACCTGGGTCGGCTGCATGCAAGGAAGAGGCCCTACCTACTGTGATATCACTCCAGCCCCAGCTCCCCACCGACACACACACCGATATTTCGTCAGTATTGTACACTTTGGGAAAACTGACATAGGGGATCAATTTCATTGTCCACGGGAAGATCTAATTGAGACAGCAATAGTTACCAAACATGATGATGAGGCCATAAGTAAGGCCACAAAGTAGCAGAGAAATATGAGAAGTAAAGAAGTAAAAGATGGTAAAGAAATGAAATCTTCAGGGGCTGGAGTATTAGTAATGAGAGTAGGGCACTTGCCTTGAATGTATCCAACCTGGGTTTGATCCCTGGCATCCCATATGGTCCCCTGAACACCATCAGGAGTAATTCCTGAGTGTAGAGCCAAGAGTAACTCCTGGCATCACTGGCTATGACCCAAAAAGCCAAAAAAGACATGGAGTCTTCAGGGCTGGAGAGATAGTATAGTGGTAAGGCACTTGCCTTGCATGTGGCCAACTATGGTTGGATCCCTGCCATCCCATATGATCCCCTGAGCACCTCCAGGAGTAACGCCTAAGCATCCTGGGTCTGGCCCCAGAATTAAATCAATTAAATAAATGGAATCTTCAGCAATTAGTAATTACTTGAGTTATATGGGGCTGTGGTTATGGCAGATAGGGTTGGAGGGGGAGAAGGATATTTTACAAAGTTGAGATAGGGAATAGAGTTTGAAGAATCTTTGTAAGTATGCACGTGTTCAATGGGCACTAGGATATGAGGTCTTAGGGTTGTAGATTCCTGGGGAAACATGCAGTGATCAGTCATCATAAGATAAGAGTATGTGGATGTGAGGTGTTTTTTAAAAAATCAGCTAGATTTGCTGATGGGTTATGTTGATGATGGTAAGGAAAAGGAATGCAGAGAGTGTGTTGAGGGAAATGTATATATTTTGTCTCTTGCCCCCATGCCTGGCTTTCTTCCCCGGGGCCCCTCGGAGGGGATGAGCTCCAGCTTCCCTTCCCACCTCGAGCAGAGCTCCTGGCGGCTGAAGACCACCGGAACCTAGCCACAGCCATGCTCGAGGCCACTCTTTACACGTTCAGATAAGCCTCACGCATGAAGGTACTGGCAGAGGAACCCGGGTGTGTGTAATCCCACCAATGGCCAACATCCAGAGATTTAAAAGCAAGCTCCCAGAAGTGATATTTTATAACTTACTTCTCCCTCTGGGAGAAACTAGCAAGCTACTGAGAGTTTCCTGCCCACATGGGACAGCCTCTCGCAAGCTTCCCATGGTGTATCCATATGCCAAAGCCAGTAACAAGCTGGATTTCATTCCTCTGACCCTGAAAGAGTCTCCAATGCGGCATCGTTGGGAAGGCCGAGTGGAGAGAGGCTTCTAAAATCTCAGGAATAGGATGGACGGAGAGGTTACTGAGCCCGCTCGAGAAATCGACAATCAACGGGATTTCATGATTCACGTGATTCGTGAATATAAAAACAAAAATATGAGATGAATCCAAATATGAAAAACTGAAGCTGGTTTTATCTATAGAGCAGATGGCAGAAAATAATTTGTTTTAAATGTACACGTTACTAGTGGGGCTGGAGAGATAGCACAGCGGGTAGGGCGTTTGCCTTGCACGCGGCCGACCCGGGTTCAAATCCCAGCATCCCATATGGTCCCCTGAGCATGGCCAGGGGTAATTCCTGAGTGCAGAGCCAGGAGTAACTCCGGTGCATCGCCAGGTGTGACCCAAAAAGAAAAAAAAAATGTACACGTTACTAAATGAAAAAACAAAGAGCACTCTCTAGACTCAGTGTACAAACCCAAATGTTGTTCTTCAGAAACATAAATAGAGTACAGCCATCGGAGTCGGCGCGGAGAGAAGGAATCCCATTCCACAGGGGCAGAGACAGGTCTACACAGACAGGAAGCGCCTCTCCCCGAGTTCTGGGGGGGGGGGGTGACAGAGCGGGGTGAGAGCTGGGAACCGGCGGGCCCACCCCCATTATTCTGTAACATCTCCCCCCAAAGTGCTCCTGAAATGGAGTTGACTTGAGGCATAGATTGAGTGTGTGTTAGTGTCGGCTGGGGCAATAGTCTGGCAGGGAAGGTGCTGGCCTCCGACAGGGCAACCAAGGACCAATGCCGGGCATCCCGTGGAGTCCCCTGAGCAACGGGCAGGAAGAAGCCCTGAGTGCCGCCGGGTGGGACCCCAAAGAAATAAAAACCAAAAAAGAAAAGAAATAAAATCCTGGAAATTACATTAGGGGAGGGCGCCTTGGAGCAGGCAGGAGTGAGTAGTACTGCGTCCTGGTACTTTGGGGGCTGTGTGTGGCGCAGAGACGGATCGGGAGCAGTAGTGTACAAGGCAAACACCTCACTATTTCGCTGCACCGCCCCCACCCCAGTTTGTTTATATTTTTATATTTTTATCTATTGCCTTCCCACACCGGCAGAGCCTGGCAAGCTCTTGGTGGTGTATTGGATATGCCAAATACAGTAACAATGATGGGTGCCATTCCCCTGAGCCTGAAAGAACCTCCAATGTGGCACCGCTGGGAAGAACAAATAAAGAGAGGCTGCTGAAATCTCAGGGCTAGGACAAATGGAGATGTTACTGGCGCCCACCCGGACAAATCGATGATCGATGGGATGAGAGTGATACAGTGATTCTAAAAATGTATTGGATTGCAATATGCTCTGTAGCACTGTAGCACTGTCATCCCATTGTTCATCGATTTGCTCCAGCGGGCTCCAGTACCGTCTTCATTGTGAGACTTGTTGTTACTGTCTTTGGCATATTGAATACGCTGCGGGTAGCTTGTCAGGCTCTGCCGTGTGGACGGGACACTCTGGTAGCTTGCCAGGCTTTCTGAGAAAAATGGAAGAATTGAACCCGGGTTGGATGCATGAAAGGCAAACGCCCTACCTGTTGTGCTATCACTCCAGTCCATTATAATATTAAATAGAGTGAATTGTTTATTTTTTGCTTGGGGGCCACTCGCAGCAGTGCACAGGGATTATACCTGGCTTTGCACTCAGGGATCACTCCTGATGTACTTGGGGGATCATATGGGGTTTCTCTGATTAAACCTGAGTCAGCTGTGTGCAAGGCAAGTGCCATAATCACTGTACTATCTCTCCAGCTTCCCAATTTAGTGGAATTTGTGTGTGTTGTACTTCCACTGCTGTAGCCTCATTTGAACTCCGCAATAGTGATGTACTTGTAATGGTCATCTGATCTAGCTATAGGCTGTTTTCATCATAAAGGCTAATTCTAATGGGCAATAGTTGCTTTTGCAATGGTATTAGTGCAAACATCAGACTTCAAAATATATTGTAAATATTTAGCAAACACACGTCATGTTTTAAAATATCATTTTCACCAAAGTATATAATGAATATCAGTTCGCTTTGAATTTCATGCAAATCCTTGACTTTTTAGTAAATATATATAAAACCATTTTCCTGTGGTTTTGGAGCTACACCCTGTGGTTCTAAAAGGTCACTCCTGGCTCTGCCCTCATGGGTCACTCCTGACAGGGCATAGGGTTGGCCCTATAGGGTGGTGCTAGGGGCCAGACTGGAGTAAGTCGTGTGCAAGCATTCCACCAGTTGTACCACCTCTGTGGTCCCCCACAGCAAAGAATGTAGACTGAAATTTATGACAAGAATTCAGTGATATAAAGACAGTTTGCAAAATAAAAGAAATTTTGCATGGTTGGGGGGATAGGGAGAAGAAAATAAAGGGGAAAATATACTATTATCTGTATACCTATACATTTATAAATTTGATTGAATGAAAGAAAAATAGATGCTAACAAGAATCTTATGTCTGTTCCCCAAAAGGGTTTTAAATTAGGGTTGCTAGCCAAGCTGTGAGATATTCTGCTCCTGCTTCTTCCTGAAAAAAGCTTGGCTTAGAAGATCAAGATGTACATTCTTGTTATCATTCTATTACCATGGCAGTTATGGGTGTTAGAAAGAGGAACACCAATTTTCTCTTTGTTAGATTTCGATCTTCGAATAGTACTCAGTCTTCTGTGAATTTTTTAATTTTGAGTTTTTGTCAAGAACACTTGTTTTTATTTCAAGAAATTAGCTTTATTTAGAGAATGTCAGATGAGAGTCTGGTGTCCACGTTTGAGAGGAAACACAGACTTATCCGGAGTGAGAAAAAGCCATGTAAACATTTAAAAAATCTGGTTTCAAACTTTTTACAAAAGTCCTATACGTTTTATTTTTAACTTTGTAGTATGTTTTCAAGCTGTTTAGCATGGTTTTTCAACATGTTTTGCTGTTGTTATTGATTTGGTTCGTGCTTGGGGCTACACCTGCTGGTCTTCAGGGCTTACTCCTGTCTCTGCGCTCAGGGCTCCATCCTGGTTCACAGGTGATCATAGGCAGTATCAGAGCATAATGTTGGGTATAAAGTAAGACTTACTTGCTATTCTATATCTCTGGCCCTTTCCAGAGGTGTTAAACATTGTTTCAAAGGTTGGGTGTTTTTTCGCTAGCTCTGTACAACACTATAATAGGTATGCGGAACGGGAATCAAAGCAATATGATTTGATCACAGTTTAGATGCTTGCAATTATGAATAATCTCAAATGAAGTGAGTGTTTTGAGACTTGACCTTCTGCAAGTAATTGTTTATAATGATAGCATATTATATACCTGAAAAATTTTTAAACAAACCATTTAGCAACTTTCCCTCAATTACGCTCATTATTTGGGGTTGACATTTCTATATGACAGCTTCCTCTCTTCTTTTCAAAAGGAAAGGAATCTGGGGGAGACAGTGAATCTATTTCCAGGTTAATCTGAAAAATGATTTTATAGGTTTATTATATACACTGGTGAAGAATGCTATCATTCTGAGTGTTTATCTTAGAGCCATTTAGTTTCTTCTATCATTACTTCAGATACAAAAAAAAAATCTTTCAGAGTTGGTGTACTTGGTTACATGTGAACATGAGAAGATACTTTAATTGTCTAACTGATTGAGAGAAAACAAAGTGCCTCAAAAATTCTCATTTCTGTCTAACCGGCAAGGAAGCAATCAAAAATTTAGTCAACACTTAGAGATAAACTCTAAGATCAGTGATTTTTTTTTTTGCTTTTTGGGTCACATCCGACAATGCTCAGGGGTCACTCCTGGCTCATGCACTCAGGAATTACTCCTGGAAGCACTCGGGGGACCATATGGGATGCTGGGAATAAAACCTGGGTCAGCTGTGTGCAAGGCAAATGTCCTACCCACTGTGCTATCACTTCAGCCCTGGATCAGTGCTTTTCATTGGACATTTCATTGATTTCATGAATAACAGTGTGTTCCTCAGTTGAGTAGTTAGATTACTCTACGCAATAATATTTCAGTTACCTAGTTGATATAAAAACAAATATAGAGTAATGATAGATTTTCCTAAATTTATATAGTTACAAAAGCTCTAAGCTATAAAATAGAATAGCTAAAAATTAGGCAACTATTAATAATGGGATTAATTAGATTTGGGCCCTACAGCTAAGAAAATGGAGTGAGAATTAGAATAGCATTAGTTATTCAAGTTGTCCAAGTAGCAAAATACAACTATTTAATACTAATAAACTAAAGCCTAATCAGGCACTATTTACATAAAGTAATTTCTATCTGCAGGCAAAACGTAAGTAGGGAAATAGGCCTCCGAGACAAACACCAGCAATTCAATGATAATAAAAACAATGTGATCATTTAAAAAAATTATAGGCTTTAAAAACATTGAACTCTCATTGTAAAGACAACAATTTCTTCTATAAAATTAATGAAATCTATGAAGAAAATTTATAAAGCAAAGGACTTAGGCTTCACTTATTTTTTGTGAAGGTCCAAAAGTTAAGTATTTAGCTGTAGGAATTATGTTTTTCTTCTTAGTTTCACAATAATGATGACAAGTCCTGAAATACACTGCATTAACAACAACCTGATCAATGACGTTCATTTTTCCACATTCATTTTTGTATTAATCACAGTGGTCTACAAGTTGTTACTTGATTCCAAGACAGGAATGCCCAAACACAGGATGATCTCATTTAGCTGAGGCACATAGGATAACTGGATGAGGATATGTAATATAATAAGAGAGCAGGCCTAGAACATTCTTGACCCCAGAATTCACAGAGGTGAAGGATAGAGAAGGAAAGAAAGCAAAGGGAGAAGGAAGAACATGAGGGGGAAAGTAATGGGAGAATAAGTGTCAGGACTTTGTTTGTACTGGAGAGGTAGAGAGTGCTATATATCACAGCACAGTCTCAACAACGCTGAAAACATGAGATGTAAGCGCAACCAAGAACACTATAATGTGTCTATAAAGGTGGTAGGGGAAGGCAGGATGAAACATGGGAACACTAGTGGTGGGTAGTTGACATTAGTAGTAGGGTTGGGGTTGGAATTTTATGTGCCTAAAACACAAATATCAGTAGCTTTGTAAGTCACAGTTCTTTACTTACATTTAAAATTTTTCCTAAAATTCCAAAACAGTAGTGGTTGCTGATTCCCAGAACAAAACAGATATTTTACAGTGTTTTGTCACACTTTGCTTTGATTTTTGCTTTTTTCTCTGTTTCACATATGTTCTGAACTAGGATGCTATAAAGTTTTTATTGCCATAAGTCTGAAATGACCACATTACTCATGAGCTGGATAGTCACAAGTGAGATTTTATCTTTTTTCAAAGCTGTAGAAATAAAACTTTATTGTACCCAACTCTTGTATATGTTGTTTTATTCAATGGAGCATTTTGACGCTTTACTCTCACTTTACTATTTGCTTTATTCCTATTCATTCTCTTCTTTTTAAATTACAGCAAAATTTGGAAGAAGGTTTCCCTAATGTGTGACAGTTCTATCTGAACTGCATTTTATGGTATTGTTTTGCTTTTTTTTTTTCACTCAGATTATCTCTGACCTTTAGCAACCATCTTTTAAAAAATTAGATGAGCAGTTTAAACACAGTTCTTTGTGAAGTTTATTGTAGTTAAAACATGAATTTTATTTCATATGGTCATTTTGGGTTTCCAGGCAGACTAAAACTACTGGTCAAGATGAAATGTGAAAAATGAACATTTGCCCCTCTCCTTACAGAAATAATTAAAATAGATACACAGTCATACTTCACAGTTTGGATTGTACATGAGTAAAACATGAGCCTTCCTTCTACGTGTTATGCAGTCTAACCTCTACAAGGACATCAATATCTCATGCTGAAAGTACTCAAACTATAAAGGGATTCTAGAATTAGCTTATCCCAGAGGGAATCTATAAGCAGTGTGGCTGACCCAACAGCCTGCAGTGCTGTGTACAGAAGGATGTGCTAGGGAGCTGGTTGTTTCAAGTTCAGCAAGTAAGCTTACCAGTTTGACAAATATAGTAAGCTCCCTTTTTTCTCGACTTAGGAAATAAATATGGTAAAAGAATTCCTAGACTTCTTTGAAATGATCTCTAAACTTTCATCCAGCTCCAGCTCTTCAACGATTGCTTTTGAAAGTTATATGTTAGTGATTTCTGGCAGACTGCTCAACTCGGTGAATAAATAGAGATGATGTGCATGGCTCATATTCCAGAACAAATTTTGACTGCTGTCATATTAAGCACACAAACATTTAATACTGGGAACTACTGGTTCTCCTATATTTGGTTCTGATATTTTCCTACCACAGAACTTCAAGTTGGATTATATCCATTCACTCTGATTACACACATATAACACACACCACACACACACACACACACACACACACACACACACAGGCAAGTAAAGCCCTGCATGCTAATTTACATGCTTCAGGAATGAAGTCTTTTATGTTTTTGTTTAGAGAAGCAATTTATGTAGCTTGGATATTTATCTTGTATGACTGATAAAGTGCTTGAGGAGATATACCCTCTTCTGCACACTCCTTCATATACGTTATGACTTTTGTTTAAAAGAATCTATCTAAATGTGATTTTTTAAAAATAATCATTTTATCCCAGGGAAGCAGCAAAAGGATTTTTTTCATGCATGACTTGAGAGAGCAGGCCCCTGACAGCTTCCACACGTAACAGGAGAGAAATAGGTTGATTGTAAAGGCCTTCATTTCCCGCAGAATGAAAAGGATATAGGAATGTTCTTTTAATTAGACCATGGCATTGAAATGACAGAGGGAGAATTTGTACATCAAGATGGAATAAAGTCAAGTAAATAGAACAGTGTATACTTTAGGTAGGGAAAGGAAGTACCAAAACTGTAACTCTCCAACAGTGTCTGAATCTGCCTATGTTTTGTCTGACTGCTATTCTTGGTGTGTGGCCATCTGGCTCCTGAGTGCCGGTAATGTTTACACACACAGGAGTGTGCATGCATACACACACACACACACACACACACACTTCAATCAGAACTGATGTAGGGAGTTTTAGGAAGCACCCACTGCTTCAGTGACATGCCAGGAATGTAAAGCATTCAAGCAGGAATGCCAAACAAGGAGCTTCCACTCAGTCTGACATTGACATGAGCATTCGAGGCACCTTTGGCTTCATCTGGCTAGACCATTGATGTCAAAGTTCTGCTCGATTAGGCATGTGGATGTCAGGTCACATAAGGCCTTGCTTATATCATTGGCTTTGTCTGCATCATTCAAATAGAGCAAAACATGAAAGCCAGCTTGAACCTTTGGCCCCATTCCTTTTGGTCCTAGAAGGATCATTGATCTAAAATTGTCTTGCATTCCTTAATGATAGGCATAAGATATCAGAAACAGGCTTTCACAGTCTGCTCCCAGATCTCTATAATGCCAGTCATTTTTCACAGGCAAACTAGCCATTTCAGAGATATCGCCTGATCTCACAAATAAAAGGTGGGTATGCAAAGAAAAGCCTTCCTATTTTCTGTGTCATCTCAGCCTGTTCGCTGAAACTAAGGGGGACAAACACATTGTATGAGGAATGTGAACAAATTTTTATGTCACTGAAATAATAAAAACATGTTTTTGTTTAATTGGGTGCCTAATCATTTAGCCACTTGAACTAATAGCTACCCTTCTTTTTGAAATATGGTTCACTGATAATGTTCACAGGGTTCCAATGTTTCAATTCTAATGATACAAATTAACTGACAAAACCCCCTGGAGCGATGGTTATTTTCTTATTTTTAAACATCCAGATACTTTAGGCCACAAGACTAAGATGAACTGTCTCTTTGCTGGAGCTGCTTCAAAATTTGGATTGTGGAGTGGGGCAGGATCTAATACTCAGTGGCAAAGCACTTGTCTTGCTGTATGAGGTGCTGGATATGGCATCACAAAAAAATAATTGAATTAGGAAGGCACTGAGTTAGCTCAAGGTTAGCGCGCAAGCCTGGCACACAGAAGGTCCCAACTTTCATCCCCAACACCGCATGGCTTCCTGAGTATGGGACATGTAGCTCCGGTGGCCTCTAACACCACTGGAAAAGTACAGAAAGGATAATAGAACTTGGGGTCAGAGAGGTAAATACAGGGGTAAGGGATTTATCTTGCATGTAGCAGACTCTCATTTAATCCCTGGCATCACATGTCATCCCCACTAAGTACTTCCAGAAGTGGATTCCTGCATATCAAACTAGAAGTAAGCCCTGAACAGATCCTAATTGCCCCTGATGAAATAATTAGGCACTGCAAGTTACAATATGGTTAATAATAGAGCTTTAGGCACCGAGTTCTATCACCACACTCACCACCGGTGTCCGTATCCCTCCATCAATGTCACAATAGTCCTGCTCATCCTCTATCCCCATTGCGGCCCCTTAGCAAACTCAGTTCTGTAGGCCATCTCTCTGGTTCTACTTTCATTGTCCATTTTTATTCCCTTACTATATTTCTTTATATTATTACATATACGAGACATCGTACTGTATTTTTCCCTATCCCTCTAACTTCACTAAGCTGATACTCTTTAGTTCAAAATAGGTTGAAGAACCTTTTTTTTTCTTTTTGGGTCACACCTGGCAATGCTCAGGGGTTACTCCTGGTTTATGCACTCAGGAATTATTCCTGGTGGTGCTCGTAGGACCATATGGGATGCCGGGAATAGAACCCGGGCTGGCCGCATGTAAGGCAAACGCCCTACCCGCTGTACTATTGCTCCAGCCCCAGGTTGCAAAACTTTTATGGTGTTTTTTTGGTAGCTGAGTAGCATTCTGTTATATATATATACATATATATACATATGTGTGTATATATATGTATATATATATGTATATATATATATATATCACTGTTTCTTTAACCAATCATCTGCACTTGGTTGGACACTTGGTTTGTTTTCAAATCTTGGTTATTTTAAATATTGCTGCAATAAGGTAGAAGTGTAATACTTTTTGAAATAATGCTTTGAGGTCTTTGCCAAGCAGTAGAATTACTGGGTCATATGGAAGCTAATTCTTACTTTTTTGAGAAGTTTCCATACTGCTTTTCAAAATGGCTTAACCAGTAGACATTCCACCAACAGTGGAGCAGAGTTCCTTTGTCTTCACATCTCTGCTGGCACTGGATGTTTCTGCTCTTTTTAATGTATGCCAGCCTCTCTGGCATGAGGAGATATCTCATCGCCGTTTCGATTAAATTGCAATTTGAGTTGGGTGTAATTAGTAGTGTGCGTTTAACTTGGCCTAGCTATTTTAAAGAGAGTTCTTTACTATGAGGCTATGATTCTTTATCTTTGAAAATTTGTGAATAGCCCTTAAATTTGTCAGCATTAACAGTCTTTTATATATTAAAAAGGATAACAGTCTTTTCTTAGAAACGGCCAATTAACATAAAATAAATATTCAAATAACTGATCTATCATAAACATAAAGTTATTTTTGGATAAGCTTGTATTTTGATTTTAATTTTTGGACCACATCCACAGTTCTCAGGGCTTACTCCTGGCTCTGCACTCAGTGATCACTTCAGGCAGGATTTGGCTGACCATATGTGATACTGGGGATCAAACCGAGGTCAGCCAGGTGCAAGTCAAGCATCCTATTCTCTGTGCTACCATACTCCCATGGATAAGCTATTTGAAACGTGTTGTTTTATCAAGACCAAGGAAATAGTTCAACAGACTTCATGCTTTGCATGCCAGAGGCTCAGGTTAGATCCCTGATCCTGTGACCATTGAGCACAGAGCAGGGGTAGCCAAACTGAATGGTTACTTTATCTAAAGGAACAATACTACTAATGTTGGCTATAATACAGGTGTAATATGGGATAATCACAGAAATAATGTGCAATTGCTAGCATTCATTTGTTAAGTACTATGTGAGATCACGTTAGTTACATCAATCTATTGCTTCACTTTTCTCCTTAAAATGACACCGATGCACTATTATTTCCAGTTTACAGATAGGGAAACTGAGACATGGAAAAAGAAAGTCACAATTTGTAAGAACTCAAAGAACGCTTATTTCATAATTCCTCTTTCATCACATGTATGAAGAATGTTAGATGTTCCCTGGTCATCTTGTTAGGCTTAGTTTTCACACTGCTAATTCTGTCTTTCTGACTATCTTAGTAAACGACTCATATGTTTTTGGGAAAAGAATCCTAAAGTCGGGACACCATAGACAACATTTAACCTTCATAGCGTTTCAAGAGTCAATAGAAAGAGGCTTTTTTCCTGCTTTGTCACCTGCCTATTGGTGAGCCCATAGGAAGTGCCTGTGGCAGCACCACAACTGTTTTGTTAGAATCCCTGGGTGAGTCTCATCTTCATTGGCTGTATTATTACATTTCCAATGATTTTCTTCAACTTAAATCTGAAGAATGTAATAGACACTGAATTTTCCTAGTATTTTTCCCAAGGGTTTAGAAAAGTTCTTCTGGAAGAAATCTTGGCTTCTCACTGTGCTTTTTCTTACAGAGGAAGCTTTGTGTTATGGTAGGATGCCAGTGTAAGTGCCATTGCTTATGGAATAAAATCCAAGTGATAGTAGCAATGAACTCTTTTAATAACTTACACTTTTAATGAACAGTTGGTTGAGTCTTAGGGTGCCTGCAATTAATGAAATGCATTTTATGCTTCAAAATTTAGGAAATGCTATCTTGCTTTGTTGAAAAGGATTTATGATTTATGATTTCCTAAATCCTCTTTTGCTTTGTATGTCATTAGAGTATACATGGGTGTCACAGATGGATGTCATATTTAGACCTAAATTATGCAAATGAAATACCTACAATTTTGTATATGTCTAATAACCTAAACACACATGCATTTTTATATAGCTACATGTACACTAAAGGGGTGTCTTCTTACGCAGATATAGAGTTTAGGATTTTTTTTTTTATCAATGTAAGTGAGAAGCTGCCAAAGCATGAAAATGAAACTAAGCGTACTCCATTCACTTATCACTAGTTTTCAGAATTAGTTGCCCTATGGGTACCTTTTTAATTATATTGCACATCTTTCAATTAAATATTGGGAGGTTGAAAATTAAGTGACAATTCAAATGTTTTGGTAGAAGACCTGAAGCGATGCTATTAAAAAGCTAGTAAAGAGAAGGGGAAGGGTATTTCTTTATTCATAGAGTTAATTATACAAGCAGTACATGGCATAAATGCTAGCAACAAGGATGATAGAGCAGTACTTAAAAGGATTCCAGTCAGAAGCAGCCCCTTAAGTTAAAGTAGATTTAAAATGCTACCTCCTTTAGTCATACAAATTCTAATGAAACATTATTGATGATGTATGAATAATAATAATAGTTGCTATTGTGTGACGCCTATATATGAATAAAAGAGAACTAAGGGCTTCTAGTGTTTTAACGCATGACTACTTTAAAAGTAGATTCTACTGGAACTTCAAACTCACAGTGGGTAGGGCGTTTGCCTTGCACGTGGCCAACCCAGGTTTGATTCTTCCGTCCCTCTCGAAGAGCCCGGCAAGCTACTGAGAGCATCTCGCCCTCAGGACGGGGCCTGGCAAGCTATCCATGGCATATTCAATATGCAAAAACCAGTAACAACAAGTCTAAAAATGAAGATGTTACTGATGCCTGCTCGAGCAAATTAATGAACAAGGGATGGCAGTGAAACAGTAATACAGGGAAAACAAAGCATAGTGATTTCCGTAGTCATACGATCTGTGTGCCTCTAATGATTGGTTGTTACTCTGCCCACCTCCCCCAAGAACACATATACTCATTTTTTTCATAATATCATACAATGAACTATATTACTAATTGTGGTTCAAACCATCTTTTTCATGACTTCAATATTTTAACTTCGAGAAAGGACAAATACAGGTTTCTTAAAAAAACATTATTTAAGCAATTTAGAAGAAAAAGGCAAAGGTGCTTTGAGATATGTTCAGGTTCATAAAATCTACTCAAATAACTTAGCAAATGGCAAATAGCATTAGAGCATGCAACATACTTCTAATATGAAAACCTTCTAGGTTTATTTTTGTTTTTTTATTTAGTTTTGGTTGCACCCCATGGCGGTCAGGGGATTCTCCTAGTTCTGCACTCAGAAATCACTCCTGGCATGAGCACCTTCCAAGTTTAACTTGCTCCAAGGAACAGCAAAGTGCAATAATTCTGTTGACCTTTGAAGAAAATAAGTGCAAACTTATAGCAAAATTAAAATATAAAGGAGAAAATTAAAATGAACTGTTTTTAATTAACCTTTTTATTGATATAATTATGAAAAAGAGACCCATTTTCCTTACCCAATGTTTCCCATTGGTAAGATTTTTCAGACTCTAATGTCACAATAATATCATTGATGCAATCTACCAATTCTATTAGATTTCACTTGTATGTATATCTGCATTTGTTCACGTGTGCAGGTGTATATTGAATTCTGTGGAGTTTGATCACATACTTTGGTATTTGTAGATGGTTGAGGAAAATTAAACATAGCAGTGATAGGGTTTGTCCTGATCACTTTACAATTGGTTGAACTCTGGATCCTAAGTGATATCTCTGATTTTATCTCAGTACTTTTGAATTTAGAGGAGAAATGAGCTAATTGTGACTGTCTTATAATGCTAGTTGGAGGACATAGGTATTAGTACTGAGTCTTCCAATGATAGAGCTGTATCAGTTACCCAGATGTTTTTCAGCCACCACTTTCTCTTTTGTCTTCTTACTATGTTTCAAAGTTACTTTATTTATTATTATCAGTATTTACTATTATGTTAGGGAAGAGTATGAGGAAGAAAAGGGTCCGAAATATCATATTTTGAAAAATATACCCACTTTGAATTTTTTTGGCAGTCACACGCATGGTCACTCCTGGCTAGGTACTGAGATGTCACACTTGGCAGTACTTAGGGGACCTTATGGTTCTGGGAACAAAACTAGGGCTCCAATATACAAAACATGTGCATTAATCCTTTGAGGTATCTCCACAGCCACTAAATTGACTTTTAAGATAAGTATTTAATGATATGTGTTATAATAGCCTCAATAATATTGCTACTGCTGTATAATTTATAAATTTTAATATTTACTATAACAAATTATTCTTTCACTTTCCAAATAGCTACTGAGTTTCTGCCAGGTGTTATTCACAGTCCTTCTTCATTGATCTGATTGTACATTTGCTATTTCTGGAATGGCTAAGCAAATACCTATACTAACTTCCACTAAACATTTTCATAGGGTGCGGGGCGCCTACTTTTATACTGAACTATCGGTAAAACCAAGTGTTTCTTATCAGTTGATTATCTTAGTTTTAAAATGGATTACTGTTTACAAGAGGTGATGCTTAGTATCTTGATGTCAGAGTGATTTGTGTTATACAGACATACAGACAGTTTTATTTTTTCTCATGAGACAGTTGATTTTTCTTAAAAGAGGGAACACAAGTTCTACCTTACCATGAAGACTTTTAATTAGGAAAGTAATCATGAGAATGATTTTTTATTTCACAACACTTACAAAAATAATTATCTGGGAGATAGCTCAAAGGGCTAGAGTGCATGCACGGGGTCCCAGGTTTTATCTTTGGTCCCACGTGGTCTTTGACTCTATCACATAAAGTCCCGTGGGCCCATATCACTGCTTGGGACAACCCAAAACATTTTTAAAAATTCTTTTTAACAACTTTCAATCAACTCTGAGTTCACTCCTGGTAGGTCAAATGTACTGAATCAAATGTACTGAATTGCCATAGGGTGTCTGAAAACATCTCAGAAATTTTGCATGTTTTTTGCCTTTTTCTTGTTCTCTTTTTATCTGCATTTTGCTTTGGTGGTTAAGTATTGAGATCATCTCTCTTCTAACCCATGTATACTACTACATATAACTACTACATATACTACCACATGTAACTACTACATATACTACTACATATAACTACTTAGTATTTTCTACTTGTAGTATATCAGAGACATTACTTTTATAGTTCACTACATTTTTAGCTTTTAGTAAATATTATGGCACTTTGAAACTTTAATTATAACAAAAATTATTCTTTGTACTTTGCTCAAATATTATGAAACAAAGGTTTCTGAGATTTTATACTAGCCTTTTGCTGTGAATACTGAGAAAATTAATATTAATATGGTTATTGTGAACATAGATTGGTAGAACAAAGATCATTAGCAGAAATTCATTATCAGAAAGAGGATTTTTTAGAATACCTAAATCTCATTTAGGTACAAAAAGGCACATTAGTTAATCTGATTATAAACTGTGAGCCACATAATATTAAAATTAGCCTAAATGCTTTCAAATAAGAATGGTGACCCTACAACTTGGGATAAGATGAGTGGAACAATTGGTCCATTTTAATGCCAGAGTTAAAGTAACAGGAGGAGAGTAATTTGGACAGCACAGGCAAAACAACTCAAATAGATATTTGCACTGAGAAAAAGCAGAAAGTTTTGATTAGCAGACTATAGAGAATATTGTAAATAAGACAATAATTAAATGTATATGCAATTAAATGCTTTGGTCCTCCTTGCATTTTTTTCCCAAATATCCAGCTGTCGAGAGAGCTAGATTTGTGTGATCATACTGCCCTTTTACCCAATCCGTAACTCGTTCCTATTAAGAAAGCTGGAGTGATCTTTAAAGGAAAAATTGAGCATGTGTTGGTTAGAACCACTTACTTTGGGATTCTGACTTCATGTGATGTAAATTACGTAGGGATTTCCAACATGGCCAAAGCTCTGAGTCTTTTTAAGGTCACTAGTGAATGTCGCTAGACCAATTATTCAAAACTAGACATGAGAGGGAAAGGGTAATCCGTGCTCACTAATACCAGCTTTAGTATTAATAAAGGGACTCTTTTCACCTCTACACGCCTGACTCCAGTGGCTCTGACTCATTTGATTATGAACCTGAGTGGTAAAACAGATCATTATGAATCCGTAAAACTCCATCTCTGATATGAAGACATGATGAATTTCTGTCTGTTTTGGAGCCACACCTGGAAGTGTTCTGGGCTATTTTTGGCTCTCTGCTCAGGGTTCACTCCCGACAATGCTCACTAGAACAATGGTGCCTGAGTCTCCCTTATATAAAACATGGTCTCAGACCATTGAGCTACCTCTCCATCCTCCATGATCAACCCTAAGAAGGTAAATGAGGTGAGAAAATTGAGTAAGGCAAACGTATTCATTTGCATTCTATTTTTTTTTGCTTTTTGGTCACCTGGCGATGCACAGGGGTTAGTCCTGGCTCTGCACTCAGGAATTACCCCTGGCCGTGCTCAGGGGACCATATGGGATGCTGGGATTTGAACCCGGGTCGGCCGCGTACAAGGCAAACGCCCTACCCGCTGCTGTGCTATCTCTCCAGCCCCTCATTTGCATTCTAAAGAAAGACATTGAAGTGGGCCAGAGGTGAGAATTTCAGAAATCAGCATGAAGGTCATTTCAGTAATTGTGCTGGTAGTGAGTGTGCCAGAAGATTATGGTGAGTGAGAGTTTTATAGAAGTCTTTTAGTTTTATACCAACTGGATTCCACGGGATGTTAAAAGAACACCTGGCCACCCACCTACGAGATGGTCAGACTTCTTTGTCAAGACCCTGAACGAACGATTTGATGCTTTTCATATTCCTGGAGCGAGCAGATGCCATTGGATTACATTAGCACATGGCAGGGATGAACGGAGATGTTACTGACGCCCACTCGAGCAAATCGATGAACAACTCGATGACAAGTGATACAAGTGAGAGTTTTATAGAAGTCCTAATAGCATTTATTTGTGTAGAGAACCTACATTTCCTAGCCTCATTAGACCTGACCCGGCCAACTTTATACCCTTGCACTCTGTTTTCAATATGGAAAGTAGAATGAAGGTTTAATAAGAATAAAGTAGGATAAACAACTTTTCAACAGCCGTCTATTACTGAAAAGTTAATGTTCAAATACTTAGCATGAACTGTGAAGCACTGCCTTTTGCTGATCTTCCCTTTTTGATTTTGCTTTCCCTCTATCACTCCCTCTCTAAATTTCAGTGATCCCAGTCTTTTAAGACATTGCACTACTCTCAAATTCCCTTTCATGCCTCATGTCAAAGCGTCCTATCGCTTCTTCAGGGAGCTTTCAAAAGGAGCCCAGCAGATCCTCAGCTCCTAAAAGATCTTACCTCTCCCGTTATTCATCCTCTAAGCATCCTGCCTTCCCCTCGACAATACCCAGAGCACGATGAAACAGCACAGTATTTGTCAAAGGTGTGAGACTTCTTTGAAGAATCTAATCTAACTCCTCCTCATGCGCCTCATATGTGTGTCTATGCTTTCTTTCCTGTTTACCAATCAGATGTCTTGGATATCTTTTGCAAAATGTATAACGTCTATATTTCCACAAGCATCCTAATCTTTGGCTTGCTTTTATTCTTGCAATCAGTGCTAGTTGTAATTGTATTTTTGACACCTGAATAATTGGTATCATCTCAGTAGAATTTTGGAAATAAAACAAAATAAAAAATCACAGAGAAAACAAAGAGCCTAATTGATTGCCATGATCCACACCAATTTTTAAAAACACAATTAGCTAGGTCAAAGGCCCATGATTTTTAAAAACGAGTATGAAAACATCTTTTGGAAATGCCACTGGATCATAGTTAAGCAATCTGCTTTCAGGGGTATGGGTAAATTAAGGTTTAGATGTTTGTCAGTGTCAGTTTAAGCCTCGAAAATTGGAAGAGCATCTTTTGATCCAGGCTCATAGAGAGTTTCTTTATTAAAAGTATTTTGCCTTTTGGGGGGGGGGATTTGGGCCACACCAAGAGGTGTGTAGGAGCTATTTCTGGCTCTCTGCTCAAAAGTGATCCATGGGTCCTCAGGGGACTTTACAGGATGCCAGAGACCAAGCCAAAGTAACTACATGGAAGGCAGGCACCTTTCCTCCTGTACTATCTCTCTGGTCCCATTATCTATATTATTTTGGTAAAAGCATATCCACAAAGGAACAGAAAATTTTCCATTGAAAGTTTTAAAATTGAAATTAATTATAAAGCCCCATGGTAGGAATTGGAACCCACACACTTACATACTTGTAATTGTTATTTTGTACCAAATTAGGAAAAATCCCTAAGAACAAATATAAATATTATTATTTATTTTGAGAGTCACACCCAGTCATGGTCAGGAATTACTCCTGGTTTGGCACTTAGGAATCACTCCTGGCATTGCTCTATGGACCAAATGAAATGCTGGGGATGGAACCTGGTTCAGATCCATAGAATGCAAGTGCCTTATGCACTGTACTATCTCTCCAGCACCCAATCATAAATTATTTGACCAAGTTGTGTTTGTGCACTCTCACATGATCTCATATTTGCTTGTGTGTGTGGAGGTTCCTCCGAAGCACAGCTCAGGAGAAGCTGGGTCCCTCACAGAGATTATCATCCAACCAGAAAGGTGGTTTGATGCCATGGTCTGAAGATGCCGTATGGATATGCCCCAGCAATACGATACCAAGGTTCTCCCAGCCACCCTGGCAGTGCTTGGTGAGCTCTAGAGACATATTCGGTATTGTTTGAGGGTGTTGGGGCTATACCCAGTGGCATGTAGGGAAACATATGATGCTGGGAATGAACTGAAGTCAGCCACATGCTAGGCATGTGCCTGAACCCATGTTCTATTTCTCCTGCCATCTACAAACTTTTTTTAAACATTTATTTATTATTTTAATTTATTTTATTCTCTAATTAGTGAATCACCATGAGGGTACAGATACAGATTCACACATTGTCGAGCTTGTCTTTCCCTCATACAATGTTTGCAAACACATCCCTCCACCAGTGCCCATTCTCTACCACCAGTAAACCCAGTATCCCTCCCACCCCCCAATCTCATCTCCCCCACACCCCATGCTGCCTCTGTGGCAGGGCATTCACTTTTGTTCTCTCTCTCTAATTGGGTGTTGTGGTTTGCAATAGGGGTATTGAGTGGCCATTGTGTTCAGTCTCTAGTCTACTTTCAGCACGAATCTCCCTTCCTAGGCGGGATCTCCAACCACATTTTACTTGGTGTTCCCTTCTCTATCTGAGCTGCCTTTTTCCCCAGCATGTGAGACCAGCTTCCAAGCCATGGAGCCAACCTACTGGTACTTGTCAATGGAATACTATGCAGCTGTTAGAAAAAATGAATTCATGAACTTTGCATATAAGTAGATCGACATGGAAAGTAACATGCTAAGTGAAATGAGTCAGAAAGAGAGAGACAGACATAGAAAGATTGCACTCATCTGTGGAATACAAAATGACAGAGTAGGAGACTAATATCCAAGAATAGTAGAAATAAGTACAAACTTTTTTTATGAGTTTTTTTTTCAGTGGATCTCCCAGCACTCCCTCAGTAAAACTTCTATGAGCAAGACTGAACCCAGACCACTGATTCTCTTGGCCAGAGATATGCTTATTCCTTCACGGGCCCCATATTTGTGACCAGTCAGTGGAAACAGTTGAGCATTTTCAAAAAATGGGGAAAAAATCATCTCTACCACCTTATCAAAGCATTGTGTAAGGAGTTTGCCCTTTTAAGGCTACAACATGAGACACTGATTCCCAGGGAATATCCTGAGATAAAGGCAGAAGGAGGGTTGTAAAAAGTCTCATAGGATTCTGAAAGGATGCTGGTCCTCTCGGAGGAAGTTTCTAAACAAGATAGCTGTAGAGAAAAGGAGGATTTGTCTCCCTTCCTGCCCCTGAGCGCAGAAAATGGCACTGCAGGGCCTTGCGCTGGCCCAAAAGTTCTTCAAAGATTATTATGCTCCTGCAGCTTTTCTCTGTAGAATAGACGCTTCCTGGCCTGTAGCAGCCTGCTCTGTCTGTGAGCACCCTGGGATTGGACCCTTTGAAGACATTCTTTTAAAGGAGTTTGTCCTGTTTGCCCAGCTTTTACCCAGTAAAGGTCAACTATAACTGGTAATAGTTCTGTCAATGTTTCTATACCTTGGGACAAAGTTCCTTATTTGCTCAATATTTTCTCTCATTTGACCTCACGTCTTAAGTATTGCCAAGAGTTATCTGATTTTTCCCAGCTGTAATCATGCATGTTTCCCCTTTGTTTGGGGGTGAGGGGTGATCATATCAATAGAAGATAGTAGAACATCTCAACACATGCATTGTTTTGTACCAGAGACTAAAAAATGAATCAGGCGTTTTTATCTTGTCACAATAGATATTTTCTTATCCCTTCACCCCACACTGATATACACAGATTTTAGTCTTGTTTGTTTTACCCTGGGTAAGAGTCAGCCTTGTGTTAGATTTTTGGTTCCTAGAAAGCAAGACTTGCCCAGGGTCTGATGCATCTTCTTTAGAAACAAGTTGACCTAAAATCCAGAATAAAAACTTGAAAGAATAGAAGCAATTCAATATAAAAGCCAAAGCCATCTTTCCATCATTGGTCATGCCATTTTACTCTCTGATTATTTGCATTGTTTTGTTCTATTATGTATTATAGAGATGTCAGCCCTATTAAGATCAAACACTCTTTTTTGTAAGACATTTTCATAATTCTCCCATTACTACTCTCAAATGACATGTTTCAAATTATCATCAAATAATGAATCCAAGGGTAAAATTAGTATCAAATATAATCTACAGTAATCTCCAACTATTTCTTATCTATTACACAAATAATATACAGTCATGCTGTTCATAAATATAGTTTATGTTTCCAGAATCTCCAGCAATAAACATCTATAAATGGTAACAAAAGCAGATTTGTATTCTTAATGATTCCATTGGCATAACCAGAATGGCAAAGAGTCATGGTATTTTCCTACATGAATAGCAACTTCTAACAAAGTTCTCAAGTTAAAAAGTACAACTTTTCCCTTTGATCTATTTGCATGATAGCTCCATTCTTACAAAATTCATTCAATTCATTTAAATGGAAAAAAACCCGAGTTTATATGTAAATGTAGCTTGGTTTTAAATTCATGTAATTTAAACTGCTTGGGATCTACCCTTCAAAGCTGTACCTTTGACACGTCAGGCCCCTTTAGTTTTGGGCTCTTTCATTTATTTGTCACATATTAGAATCATTGCCATATTGTGTATAAGACAGTAGTGTTACAACTTCTTTTCTCTAATCTATATTCCAGGAAGGAAGATAAAAAGGAAACAAAAAAGGGACAGTAGGGAGGCATGGGGGTTGCAGGTGAAAGACAGGATAGTTCATTAGAAAAGCATCAGCCTTGAAAGTATGAGATTCTTCCTTTAGTTTGGGGGATTTTTCTCCTCTCTGGGGGTGGGCATTGGGCCATGCCTGGCTATATTCAAGGATCACTCCTGGTTATGTGTTCAGGCATCCTGACACTGCTAGGGATATCAGATATTGTGCCAGGGATCAAACATGGGTTGGTCACATGCAAGGCAAATCCCTTACCCACTGTGTTCTAAGAAGTCATCATGCCACTCCCAGTTTGAGATTTTGATCCTAGACACCACTCCATGTGCCCGGCACAATCAATCCTGGAAGTGTTGCCATTTGTTATCCCTGGCACCACAGAGTGTGTGATTTCTGCCACAGCGCAACCAAGGGTGGGTAACCATCCAGATGGAATTGAAAAATAAATAATGAAAAGGAAGAGGAAGCAGGTAACTATATCTGTTACAGCTAGAGTTAGGAAGAAATTTCCAGATGTTTGAAGGCATTTGTAAGCAGACTTGTGGTTGGTTTCCAAAGATTCTAGCTTTTCATTAAATTTTGCATGTGAATATAGTGAATTCTCTTGAAGGAAAGTGTTGACATGTTCACCTAGTATTTGCGTTATTCATCTTTCCTGTCTTCCATTTATCCTATCCATTGCATGTAATTTTATGATGTTATTTACCTAGTAAAGTCCTTAGTACATGACAATATTTTGACAGAAGTTGACACAACATTAAGAAAAATTGCTATCAGAACCTAAGACTACAGTAAGACAAGACATTCTCTTGTGAAATGTATATTTTGACCCAGAAAGTGATTTCACTTCCTTCTTCCTGATAACAATGAGAGAAACAAATGCTTACCATCTGCACATTCAAACCTGTTGAATCATTGGGGAATTGGAAGTAGTGCCTTTGTTTGTATTTAAACCTTAAATTAAAAAAGAAAAACAACTCAGGATATGTTCCTAGGGTTGAGGCTGACAGGGAAATGAAACGAAAGCAAATAAAGTCAGAGCAAGCTGCTTCTACAAAGCTAGAGCATAACAAAAAAGAACAGTAAACTGCTTAGAACACTTCAAGGGAAATTCTATCTGTGTCATTAGAAAAGGGATATTTGGAGGATGGTTTTAATAACAGCATATGGAGAAATAATTTACATGCCATGAAATTCACCCTTTTAAAATGTACAATCCAATGGCTTTTACTATATTTGCAGAGCTTTGCCATTATGGCCACTATCTGTTTTTAATATGTTTTCATCATTTCCAAAAGAAATCCCACGTCTATTAACCATCACTCCCTATTCCTTCCCCTACCCCCGAGCCTCTGGCAAACTGTCTCTATAATTTGCATATCAGGGACATTCATATAAAAGGATTTGAGCTATATGTGACCTTTAGTGCCTGACTGCTCTTGTTTAGCATGTTTTTAAATATAATTTCTGTCTATGATCTAGAATATATCAGTACTTTTAGCTTTGAATAGCATTGCATTATTTAGATATACAAAACATTGTATATCCTTTCATCAGTTCATAGATATTTGCGTCCACCAACCCAATAAAAGCGGTCCCTTCCATCTGCCTTGTGGGACCCCCATCCCCCTAGAACCCATCCCCATGCCCTGACCTCCTGGAACTACAAATTTCAAACTCTAGGGTAATTTTCTTTTGTTTGGTTGGGAGTCACACTTGGAAATTATCATGGGTCATTCCTGGCTCTACACTCAGGAATTATTATTGGCAGTACTCAGGGGACCGTATGGCATGTTAAGGATCAAACCTGGGTTTACTGTATGCAAAATGAACACCAGCCCACTGTACTATCAGTCTAGACCCATAGGAGAATGGAATTTAGTATATTAAAATGACTATATGGGAGCTGTAGCAATAGTACAATGGGTAGGATGTTTGTCTTGCACATGGTCATCCTACTTTTAATCACCCCATATGGTCCTCTTAGCCCATCTGGGAGTTCTCCCTGAGGACACACCCAGGAGGAAGCCCATAGCAATACCAAGTATGGCCCCATAACAAAAAATTAAATGGCCAGATGTGTCTTTACACCATGTTAAATATAAAAATAATTCTCTTACTGAACATGCTGTTTTCATCAAGGGACAGAATATTTTTAATGCATAGTGTTTTTTCCTTGGGACATAATCTAGGTTGGTATGTTTTCAATTTCTTTAATAAGGGGGGGGTCACACCCAGTGCTCCTTAGGAGTCACTTCCTTTAGGGCCCCTTGAGACAACAGCCCTGACTCCACATCTCCTTTGATGTTTTGTGGTGCTGAGGTTGGATAGCAGGTGTTTTGATACTGAGCCACATCTCTGACTACATTTCCAGTTTTCTGGTGCTTATTTGCATTCATTGGAAAGGTGTTGTGTGTACATTTATCTCTATACCAAATAACCCCTATATTTTGCAGTTTAAGACCACTGCTTTCATGCCCGTGAGTACTGTGCAACATCAGTTCACATATAATTGAGCAGGAGTGGTTTATATCTTCTCTATGATTCCTGGCATCTCAGCTCTGGGAACTTGAAGGCTGTTTGACTCAATAGCTATGGGCTAGAATTCTGAAGCCCTATCCATGACTTTGCTGTAGTGTTTTGACTACTTCCAATCATGGTAGCCTCGGATGGGTCAGACTTCTTCCGTAGTATCTCAGAGTTCCAAGTAGCACTGTAGCACTGTCATAGCACTGTTATCCCATTGTTCATCGATTTGCTCGAGCGGACTCCAGTAATGTCTCCATTGTGAGACTTGTTACTGTTTTTGGCATATCGAATATGCCACGGGTAGCTTGCCAGCCTCTGCCCTGCAGGTGTGATACTCTCGGTAGCTTGTCTGGCTGTCCGAGAGGGACGGAGGAATCAAACCTGCGTTGGCCACATGCATGGCAAATGCCCTACCTTCTGTGCTATTGCTCCAGTCCAACATTTAAACACACACCAAATATAGTTTTAGCTCTCAGAATCCGTCCTAGCCCATGGCTATTTGCTACATGCTTATTAAAAACACTGAGCTAAACACGTGGGATCTTTTCAAAGTACAACATTAGAGAAAAGGAGAAATTATTTTTTATCTCTGTCCACCTTCTCGGATGCTTTTTCCATGATCTGGTGCCAGCCCAAATTTCCTCACATAGAAGGCGATCTGTTCCCTTCCCTTAGAAGATGACCTCAGGTCAATTTGTAATCAGTTAGTTGGGGTAATTGTCCTCAATCATAATTTAAAGGGGTGATTAAGACTCATTAGATATCTCAAAGGTAAATTTATTAACTAGATGTCTAGTGGAAAATGGATGAAAGGAACAATATAAAACACTGATAAAAAGTAAGATTTGATAAGAACGGGGCTGGAAAAAATGGGATTTTTCTTGTTTTTCAATTCAAATCAGAAGCCTTGTTCCTTCTCTCCACAAAGTCATAAAATTTAGAAAGACAGCCAAGTGCAGGTGGGAAATGTGTCACATACATACAGGACATTCTTACAGTACCCCCGTGCTGCTCTACCATCTTCATCACATTCTATAACTGTTCCAGTAACCAGAACAAAGCTTCTAATTACTTGTACTTCCTCATGAGAATCACAAGCCAGGTACTTATCACCTGCTAAAGAAACCCAAATGTTATTACATAAATACATTTTGTTTTGTTTGGGGGTAACACCTGACAATGCTCAATGGTTACTCCTGGCTCTACACTTAGAAATCACTCCTGGCTTTGCCTTGAGAATTTCATGAGATGCTGGGGATCAACCCCGGGTCAGCCATGTACAAGCAGGTGCCTTACCCGCTGTACTACCTCTCTGCCCTACACCAACACGTTTTAGGCAGGAAAGCTTGACAGAGTCTCCATTCCAATGAAAAATGTAGCAGTTGTTGGGTCTTCCATGACCTAACCTTGGAAGTCACATAGCATTTCTTCTACCATTCTCTGTACTTTGTTTATTTGGTTGCTTCAGTTTTTTGGTTCGTTTTTGGTGTTTTGGTTGTTGTTTGTTTGAAGGACCATATTTAACAGTGCTCAGAGCTTATTCCTGGTCTCTGTTAAGACATTATTCTTAGCTATGCTGGGAATAATCTATGATGCCAAGCGATCAAACCCAGGGAGGTCATGCACAAGGAAAACACCTTAGCCCCTGTACTATTACTCTGGTCCAGGTCTATATTTGTTGGAGGATGAATAAGCCTACATGAGGAAAAGGAGCGAACACAGATCACAATTCTCAGTGGTGAGAGTGTCACATCTTTCTAGACGACTTTAAAACAATCCTACAAGGGCTGTAGAGATAGTACAGCAGATAAGTTACCTGCTGTGCAATGCAGGAGCTGTGACTGTGGGTCTCTGTCACAGGTTCTTCAAAAAAAGTAGAAAACTTTAGTGGGAAGTAGAAGAGAAAGGCAAAGGCACTCCCCATGTGTGGAGGAACTTAAGTATAGGACTAAGTTCTCTATGGCTCATTCATTATTGTGTTTTTTTCTTAAGGAAAACTGGCTCTTCATATTTCAGAGTGTGCAGGAAGTTAAAGATAGGAGTTAGATGTGAAGGCCCCTTTTGGACTCCGCATTTTTTTATGGATTGACAAGAATATTGCAGAGAATGAAAGGATCGAACAAATCTTTTGCCTTAGGTATTGTGCATTATCTTAAGCTCCAGGTGAGCCTAAGCTCTGGGGAAGAATTTTGTGTTGGACAAATGCTAAGGCCCTGTTCATCAGAGGAGCCCGGGATCTCACAGGAAGTCGAAAACGGTGGATGAGGGTAGTCAAAAATGGGACAGTTCACAGCAGCTGGCAAGGGGGAACAGGCTTCCTCTTTCACTTGCATGCTGTGGACCTGAGTCCAATCCTTGGCACCCCATATGATCCCCTGAGCCCACCAGGTGTAATACCTGAGCCCAGAGCCAAGAAGTAAGCCTGATCACCCTCAGTTGTGACCCTCTCACACCAAAATAAGAATAAAAAACAAAATAGATAATATATCTTCAAAGTGTATTATTGGAAATGATTAAGTGTTAAATCCAGAGAGTAAGCAATTCATTTATTTACCAACCTGACAGAAAATATATAATTATTCACTGTATCACTCTATCACTGTCATTCCGTTGTTCGTCGATTTATTAGAGCGGGCACCAGTAATGTCTCTATGCCTCCCAGCCCTAAGATTTTAGCAGCCTCTCCTTACTCGTCTTTCACAATGATTGGTCAGGGTCAGGGGAATGAGACCTATCATTACTGTTTTTGGCATATCAAACACGCCAATATTTGATATATTCAATATTTTGTTTGAGCGGGCACCAGTAACATCTCTCATTGAGAGACTTATTGTTACTGTTCTTGGCATATCCAATACGCACGGGTAGCTTGCCAGGCTCTGCCGCGCGGGCTCCATACTCTCGGTAGCTTGCCGGGCTCTCCGAGAGGGGATACTCAATATAATTATATATATATATTCAATATAATTATTCAATTTGCAAAAAAGGAAAATATAACTACAAACTAAATAAAGTTCATTGTAGAAAGAATTTTGGCAGAAAATTAACTGACTGTTCTGACAGTGTTACTGAATTTGAGTCGTAACATTGGCACCGAGATTCATGGAAGCCCAGACCAAAGAATTAGCATATAGTGAGCCTGTCATATCTTCCCAAAGAGAAACTCTAGTTTACCACAGAATTCTCTGGAGATTTTATTATATAGGTGATTGGTTAATAAACAGCATGAAAAATAAATAGATTACACGACAATTATAAAGCAGCTGCTGTGTATAGGTATCACTCTTAGCTCATACATATTCAGGCATTTCATTCCCACTAGATCACCACGAAGAAGTCACGTTTATTGCTCTCAGTTTGCACATGCAGAAACTTTCACATGATTCCATACCTGGCAATTTTTTTATAAGATTTGAACGTAGGCAGTCAGCCTTTTATTACGGTCACTGGTAAAAAAAAAAATCTTGTGTTGCTGTGAGGCATGATGAAGTGAACTGAAAGTAATGTAAGGACAATGGTGACAGGTGCAGGCATTTTGGTGGTGGTGAGGTACAGAAACTATGGATCTCAAAGCATAAACATTAACACTATTGCAAACTAGTGACCTAAACTCAAATAATAGTAATAATAATAGTGATAACTTTTTAAAAACCCTTATGCTGTATTTCCTCCAAGCAATGTTTCACAACATCAATGGCAATGTTTTTTGAATAAGACATAAAAGTTCTTCATAGCTTTTGATTATAGTAACCCTTGATAAAAAGCCAAGGTTATAAATGTATTGTTTCTATGTGAGACTATATTTATAGCAAATGATAATAATTCGGGCTTCTGAAGATAAATGTTAGCTCTCATTCCTTATGCTGTCAAGCTTCTCTATAGATAATGCCTACATTTGTCACTTTGTCTACCTAGCTAACATTTATATATATGTATATATATATATATATATATATACACTTTGAAATTCACTTTCCTGCCCAAAACCTAAATGCCAAATCAAGTGAACTTTCATCAAAGCAAAGATTATACTTGACCACCTCTCTTATTCAACTAAATTTAATGGTATACAGTATGAGATATATTTATATATAACTGAATGAACATATATATTCAAGTGATAGTTACTCTGTGTCTATATGTATATACAAACATGAAATGGAATCTCATCTTATGTATCTTGAAATACTATGTCAGAAAACACAGAATATTATAACACAGATACAAATTAGTGATAACTTCATTATTTTTTTATATTTTAATCTTCTTTTGGTTTGGGAGCGACTCCTGACTCTGCACTCAGGGATCACTCCTAGTGCAGATCAGGGGACCATATGGGGCCCCAGGGATTCATACCAGGCTGCAAAGCAAGTGCTCTACCCACTATACTAATAGATGATGACTTTAAGAGAATGCAAAAAAGTGTAGGTGAGAATGGAGAGATGCAACTTAATGGAATGAAGAATCATAAATAGCTTTATGAAGAACACAAAGCATGTATAATAGTCATTAAGTATATTTAAGAACTAATATTATCTACATGCAAGGCAATTTACCTTCTCGATAAGTAAACCTAGCATCCAAAATGATGAATGAGGGAAAAGTGTTTGGGCCACATCAAGTGACACTTAGAGCTCACTCTTGATTTTGTGCTCAGGGGTGTCTACTAGTATTTCTGGGCAGACCATCTGCAGTATGGGACTGGTAGCATGCAAGGTTTCACGTGCTATATCTCTGCACCCCCCAAATGAATTTAAAAGATCTTTCAAGGTGCATTATGATTTTGGCATTACCCAAATCCCATCTCAGGATGTGTAATTCATTTCTTTTATTCCTTTTCAATTCTTGTTTTTTTGGTTGTCGTGGAAACACCAGCTATGCTCAGAGTTTACTCCTGAATTCACACTCTGGGATCATTCCTGGTGGGCTCAGGGGACCGTACAAGGTGTCAGGGATCGAGCCGGCTCAAGTGCCAAGTGCCTGCTGTACTACCACTCCCCTAACACACACTTTGCTTTTATGTAATGGGTCTCTCCCATTTCTAATGTGTCTCTCTCTTTTCCTGTGCTCTTTCTTGAACACATTTCCCTTTCTCACTCCTTTATTTTAAATAAAATTCCTTTACTTCTCTAAAGCTATAATAAAATAAATTAATCAATAGATAGATAATATTATTTTTCATAAGTGTTTTTGCCCTGAAATTCCCAGGGTGAAATGTCTGTCACTTCTTGTAACCAAGTATTTAAGTAATTTAGAAAAAAAAACAGTAAGGGAAGAACCCATGGTTTGCTTGTGTTTACAGTGAACATGCAACCTAGCACAGCCCTGTATATAATACAAAACTAATAAATCATCTTTTCATAGTCTAATATAGAAAAAAGTTAATAAGGGAAAACAGTATTTTCATCAGGGCCTAGAAGTGATCAAAATAACTCAACAGTGGTTTAGAACAAATAGATTAAATGCAAAATAATTCATTGTTTGGGACCCGGGATTTGGCTCAATTGCAGAGCACTTACCTTGCATATGTTACACCCTGATTTTGATTCTGACACTTCAAGAAAAATGAATAAAACTGAATAGTCAAAATCTACCTAATTTTATATAGTAGAGATATATTAAGACTTCAGTTCTTAGACTGAACAGAATACTATGAAATTACTTTTGCCCAGGACTTAATTAGAATTTATTGAGTTTCATTATTCCAGAAAACATTAAGTGATGTCCTGAGTACATAAACTTAACATTATTTTCATTCTTTACCATTATATAAGGCCTGAACTTTTACAAATGCCTTCCTTGTTCTTTAAGAAACTAGACTGGGTATCTCACGAAAAAATTATGTGTGAATACTGAAATAATATCCTCTTTGTAGATTGAACATGAGGATTAAATAATATTTATGCAGATATTGTAAGAGGCAGAATACTGCACAATGTAATTGTTATTTGAAACTCAAGAATCCACGGTAGCATCTATTCCACAGTGCGACAGAGAGTTAGCAAGTCAAATAACAATTTCGTAAAGGTGTATTAAATGATGAATCATTCCAAGTCTATTTTTTAATTAAACTTTTCACTGTTTCATCACGGTGAACTATTTGGCATCTCTACACCATGACTCAACCTTCGCTTTGTTAAAAATCTGATACTACATTCTAACAACCAGAGTTGTTAGGCATATGATAATAAAGGAAGTCTTAAGCACTGCTAGTGGGACTGTTGTTCAGCCTTGATGGAAAAATCTATAGAGATTTTTTGGATAAAATAAGAACAGAGACTTTCCATGAGGTAACAATCCTGCTTCTTGGCATCTATCCCAAGAATACAACAAACAAACAAAAAATTCTAAGGGCTGTATACACACCAACATCCATTGCAGCACTTAGTATAATAGCCAAGATATGGAAACAACCCAAATGTCCAATGACAGCTTACTGAATAAAGAAACTTTGCTATATACACATAATGGAATAATATCAAGTTGTAAGAAAAAAACTGAACCTTGTTGTTTGCTTCAACATATATATATATATATATATATATATATACATATAGAGAGAGAGGGGGTATCATGTTAAGCAAACTAAGTCAAAGAGAGAACAAATTCTAGATAATCTCATTCAACTACCACATAAGAAACAAAACAACAGAATGTCAGCAACAAATGAAGTTGATGGGCCTTGACTGCAAAACAGTTGTGTAGGGTGGAAGGAGATAAGTGAGGGGAAGAACAAAGAGATATACTGGAGGTGACACAAGGACAGTGAAGGGTCCAGGGCACTTTGTGCCGCTGAAGGTGTAATAATTTTTTTCATCAAAACCATGAAAGTTCGACCCTAAACTACAGTAAAAATTATTTTTAAGTTAAATTCCCATTTTATTTTGATACTGGATTTGTTTCCAACTAAGTATAGTCAGATTAGTTTGTGTGTGTGTGTGTGTGTGTGTGTGTGTGTGTGTGTGTGGTGGTGGTGTTGGTGGAGGTTATTTTTGTTGGGGTCACACCAGGTAGTGCTGATGTTACTCCTGACTCTGCAATCAGGTGGTACATGAGTGGCGATATGGGTTGCCATGTGGATCTTGTGTAAGTCAAGAACCCTGCCTGCAGTACTATCACTCCATGTCAGGTATTTTTTTTTATCAAATTGTCAAACAATGCACACATATCCCTTTTTTTAAAGTGTGAGGTGTCCAATGAACTGTGTTAGATGGATTTTGGTTACTTTGTGTGGGGGTACAATGAAGTAACAATTACTTTAAAGACAGATGATCTTGTGTCCCTACAATTTACAGTCAAAACAATACACAATTTACTCAAAACGTATAGTCTTATGAAACAATGCTACCTCAATAATAAATACAGGGGCTGCTGCGATAGCACAGCTCATAGGGCATTTGCCTTGCATGTGACCAAAGCGGGTTTGAATCCCAGCACCCCCTATGGTCCCTGAGCACCGCCAGGAGTAATTCCTGAGTGCAGAGCCAGGAGTAACCCCTGTGCATCTCCAGGTGTGACACAAAAAACAAACAAAAATAATAAATACAATAATAGTATGGAAATACCTTAATAAAATAAAATTTGGAGAAAATGGGAAAATAACAAATGACAGTATAATCATCATTGTCACACCTGGTGAAAGTTGTAGATCTATTGTCAATTTTATACCTAAGGGAATTAATTTCCAGGGTTTTTGTGGCAACTGAATATAGCGCGGACTGTATAATCTAGGAAAGTAGGTCACCAAATTGGTTACCATGACTAGTTTCATGCCGTTACCTCAATCAGAAAACTGGGATAACATAAAAGAATTCAATAATTAGGGGTATATGTGCTTGTATTACCATAAACTTTAAAAATAACACCAGTTTTTATGTACTGTCTTTGAAAATCAGAGCCCATGAATAAAATATATGCTGACAAATATAAATAATAGCACCGTAACCTAAAATTATTCAAGAGTAAATTTTAGCTCTATGAAAAATATTCTCAATTGATTAATAGATGCATTTCTTAGCTCATTGGTATTTACAGACATTTATAAGTCTTTGGAAAATTGGCATTGACAAAACTGGTAACTTTCTGTGATAAAGTAGAAATGTTCATCCTAAGTTTATTGATTTAAAATTGTAAAACTTATATTTTGTTTAAGCAAAATTGATGAAATAATATAGAAAAATTCAGATTTAAAATATTTGGAGGATACAGAGTTTGGACCCAGAACCCCATATATATATTACTGTATCACTGTTGTCCCATTGCTCATCGATTTGCTCAAGCAGGTGCCAGTAATGTCTCCATTTGTCCCTGTAGCGTTCAGGGTCAGGGGAATGAGGCTCACTATTGTTGCTGTTTTTGGAATATCAAATATTCCACTGGTAGCTTGCCAGGATCTGCCATGTGAGATTCTGCATCACTGTATTCCGGGAGCTTTTTATTTATTTATTTATTTACTTATTTATTTATTTATTTATTTATTTATTTATTATAGTCTCTGGATCTTGGCCATTGATGAGATTATATATTATATAGCATCGGGAACAGTTTGTGAGTGTGATTGCCAAGCTACTGAAAAACTGGGGATCTGGGTAGAGGAGGCCCAGTCCTGATTTGAGCAGGCTTGGAGATCTCAGCCATGGGTCCCACATACCTGGGTTCCTCTGTTGGTTCCTTCATGGGTGAGGCTCATCTGGGTGTGTGGAGAGTGGCCTTGAGCATGGCTGTGGCTGGGTTCTGGAGGTTTTCAGCTGCCAGGGCTCTGCTTGGGGCAGGGAGGGAAACTCAACCCTCCTGCCTCTGAGAGGGCCCCAGTGAAGACAGCCAGGTGAGATTCTGTCGTATATCGTCATCATCATCATCATCATCATCGTCGTCATCATCATCATCATCATCCCGTTTATATATATATATACATAGATATAGATATAGATATAGATATAGATATTGATATCTGAAAAGCAAATATACTTGCTTTTTGGGTCACACCCAACAATGCTCAGGGGTTACTCCTGGCTCTTGCACTCAGGAATTACTCCTGGTGGTGCTCGGGGGACCATATCTGATTCTGGTAATCGAATCCAGGTCAGCCTCATGGAAGGCAAACACCCTACCTACTGTGCTATCACTCCAGCACATATATATATATATATACATATGTATATGAAATATATTTTTAAGAAAGTCTTGATTTAATAATTTTAAATTAAGACATGCCTCATCTATCAGGTTGAAAATGATGATATACTTGTCTCTGCACACTGAAGTCAATGTTATAAGGAACAAATTCCTAAAAGTCTATTGAGTAACACTAAACAGGCCATGGCACACTTTTTTGAGATCAAGTTTGTATTTTAATATTAAAACTCTAGCCAATTTTTATATAGAAATTTATCTGTTTGCACATATACAAAAGTATAGATGTATTATATATCTAATGTAGTTTTATTGTTTCAAATTTAATGTTAATGTTTAGATAAATTTTTAGCTGAACAATAGTAAAATTTTAAGGGGTTTTCTATTATATATAAGTAACCTCAATGGGCATAACTATATGAGAGTCTCTAAAATGAAACTTTGTGCTATAGTCTAAAATATGAAAAGTTTCTATGAATAGATATTGATGTGTGGTCATATTCAAAGACCACGCAAGTGAAAACAAATATAAACATATGAGACTACTTTAAACTAAGAAGCTTCTGCACCTCAAAAGAAATAGTGATCAGGATACAAAGACAACCCATAGAATAGGAAAAATTATTTACCTGATACCCATCCAATAAGGGGTTAATATCAAAGGAACTTTACAAAATAAAAAACATTCAACCCCATTAAAAATGGGGAGAAGAAATGAACAGAAATTTCCTCAAAGAACAAAAGGTCAAAGGCATATGAAGAATTGCTCTACATCACTAATAATCAGAGAGATGCAAATCAAAATGAGTTATCATCTCACACCACAGAGACTGGATCACATCCAGTAGAAGAAGAACCAGTGCTGATGCAGATGCAGGGAGAAAGAGACTCTGATTAATTATTGGTGGGGATGCTGACTGTTCCATTCATCTTGGAAAACAATATGGATATGCCTCAAAAAACTAGGAATTGAGCTCCCATTTGGCTCAGCAATACCACTTCTAGGAATATTCCCTGGATGCACCAAAAACATACAGCAGAAATGCCATCTGTAATTAGTGTTCACTGCAGCACTGTTCCCAGTAGCCATAACTGGAAACAACCTGCATGTCTGAGAACAGATGATTGGATAAATAAACCATGGTATATCCACACATGGAATACTATGCAGCAATTAAGGAGAAAATGAAGTCATGAAATTTGCTTATAAATGGATGGACATGGAAAGTATTATGCTAGCTAAAATAAGTCAAAATGAGAGGGACACACACACACACATATATATATATATGTGTGTGTGTATATATATTTATACAATGACTGCACTCATTTGTAGTATATTTTAAAAAGTGGTGATAATCAAAATAGCATAGTATTGGAATAAAGGCAGACCCGCAAACCACTGGAATAGAATTGAATATCCAGATACCAATCCTCAGACATATTATCACCTAATCTTTGATAAGGGAGCAAGAAATGTGAAATAGAGCAAATAAAGTCTCTTCAACAAGTGGTGCTGCAGAAAATGGACAGCTACCTGCAGAAAAATGAACTCAGACGCCTATCTAATGCCAGCCATAAAGTCAGATCAAAGGGACAGAGCAATAGTATGGCAGGTAAGGCATTTGCCTTGCATGTGGCTTACCCAGGTTTTATCCCTAGTTCCACATATGGTTCCCTGTGTACCACCAGGCGTAATTCCTGAGTGCAGAGCTAGGAGTAACCCTTGGTCACCCCTGGGTATGATCCCTCAAAGAAAATTTTTTAAAAAGTCAGATAAAAATGGATTAAAGACCTCAACATCATACCTGAATCCTTAAGATACATGGAGGAAAATGTGAGCAGAACCCTCCATAACATTAGAACTAAAGGAATCTTCAAGAATGAAACACTGCTGACCAAACAAGTGGAAACAAAGGTAAATAAATGGGACTACACTAATCTAAGAAGCTTCTTCACCTCAAAAGAAATGGTGACTAAAATATAAAGAAAACCCACATAATTGAAGAAAATTATTTACACAATACACATCTGACAAATAGTTAATATCCAATATATATAAGACACTGGAAGAACTTTACAAAAATATCCAACACCAACAAAAAATGAGGAGAAGAAATGAACAGAAACTTCCTAAAAGAAGAAATACAAGCGGCCAAAAGACACATGAATAAATACTCTACATCACTAATTATCAGGGAGATGCAAATCAAAACAACAAATGTATATCATCACACACCACAAAGACTAAAGTCTAGCATGCATCAAAAAGAACGAGATAAACAATGCTGGTGTGGATGTGTGGAGGAAGGACTCCTTTATTGTTGTTGAGAATGCCAACTGGTTCAGCCATTTTGAAAAACAGTATGGGCATTCCTCAGAATGCTAAAAATTGAGCTACCATTCGACCCACTAATACACCTTCTGGGAATAAATTCTGAGGGACAAAAACCACACAGCAGAAATGCTATCAGTTCTTCTATGTTCATTGTGGCACTATTCACATTAGCCAGAATCTGGAAACAACCTGAGTGCCCAAGAACAGATGATGTGATTTAAAAAACTATGGTACATCTATACAATAGATGTACCTATTTTTCAGCTGTTAGGAAAAATGAAGTTCTGAAATTCATTTATGAATGGGTGGATACGGAGAATATCATACTGAGTGAAATGAGTCAGGGAAGTATAGCTGTAGAATTATTGGACTCATTTGTGGGATATAAAAGCATGATATGAGACTAATACCGAAGGACAGTAGAAACAAGGAAAGCCTGCCTCATATGCTGGGGAGAGAAGGCAATTGGGATATAGAAAGGATCACTACGACAAAGATAGCTGTAAAAGATCATTCTGGATAAGAACTGTATGCTGAAAATTGGTGAGGAAGCAAGCATGACTCTCAGTACCTGTATTGCAAATCATAATACCTTAATGCTCAAAAGGAGAGAGAGAGGGAGAGAGAGAGGGAGAGAGGGAGAGAGAGGGAGAGAGAGAGAAGACAAGTTGTGGGTAGAGTGGCAGGAGGGAAATTGGAGCCACAGGTGGTGGGAAATATACACTGGTGGAGGGATGGGTGTTTGAACACTTTATGACTGAAACCCTACCATGAACAGCCTTGTAAATCTGTACCTCATTGTGATGCTATTAAATACATAAATAAATAAATAGTATGTGACTAATATCCAAGGCTAAGTAAAACAGGGGCCAGGAGGAGTGGTCAATGGTTGGAAACTTGCAAACAAGTGTAGGGGGGAGGGAGAAGGTGGAAAGGGCAGTATTCTAACTTAGAATACAGAAAGGACCAGAAAGACAATAGTAGTCAGAAATGATTACTCAGGACAAGAACTGAATGTTGAAAGTAGGTAAATGGATATACATGATCACCTTTCAGTATCTGTATTGCAAACCATAGTACCCAAAAGGAGAGAGAGAGAGAGAGAGAGAGAGAGAGAGAGAGAGAGAGAGAGAGAGAGAGAGAGAGGGAGAGAGGAGAGAGAAGAAGAAAAACTGCCTGCCATAGAAGCAGGTGAGGGTTGGGGAGTTCAACTGAGAACATTGGTAGTGGGAAATGTACACTGGTGAAGGGATGAATGTTGGAATATTATATAACTGAAACCCAATCATGAACTTTGTAACTCTGTATTTCATTGTGATTCAATTAAAAAAAGAATTTTAAAATAAAAAAATAAATAAAAAATGAAAGAAGTTCCTATGAAAAATATTCAAATATGGTCACTATGCAACATTAATTGCTCAAAATTTCATATATATTAGTTATTTAGATATTTTAGTTGATGAGTATATAACATAGTTCTATGATAAAAAACAACTAATGAAATAAATGAATAAACAGGTATTACATGTTTGTGCAAAGAAGCTCAGAGCATGGTGCTTAATGTAGTTTTATACATGAGAAATAAAATTTGATGAAGAAAGTATTTTTACCTATTCAATGGATGATTTTTCTTTTTTAATTTGCATTTGCCATTTCATTTTAAAAATTGAGCCCGTGATGTTTTCAGTTGTAGAGCACACGCCTTGTGTATATTATGCCCTGAGTTTAATCTTCTGCACCAAAACAAATAATTAATTAACTAATTATGTATAAAAATATATTATTCTATATATATTATTATATCTATATGAAACATTTGGAATTTAAATATAAAGAATGAACCCAAGATTTTTCTTTCTTTTTATAGCTTTTTATAACATTTCTGAATGCATACGTAGTGCGGTGGTATCCTAGGTAAAAGTACACATATTATTTTCAAGATACTTGCTCTATATTTATTTATACATTTTGCTTTGAAACAGATAAAGAGTTTTTAAATTGTGCAGAGTAATATCTTATGGGATTCTCCTGCTGCTGGGGGGTCCCATCAGTATTGACTATTCAAGTTGAAGCAATTTGATCCTCTCAAAACTCAAATTGAGAGTGAGAACTCTCTTTTATTCCTTATTTCCTTTCACTAAAAATAGCTCTCTCATTTTTAAAACAACTGGAAGGTAAGTGCAAACTTTCAGTGGTGCTAAATCACTGTCAGGGAAAAATAAGCCCGAATCTGTTTAAAAACTGGAAATTCCTCAAGTAAAGCCATTAAATTAGACTTGCTAGAAGCAGATTCTGAGGACAATGGTGACCATTATCATTGGCAGCAACACTTGTGGTCACTTAATTATCTAGTAAACAAAGTGAAGAAAGGCTGATACTGGCTCTCAAGGATAACCTGTTGAGAAGCCTGAGTGCTAAGTTCTCCATTTTGAGGAATTAAACAGCAATAATATGTACAAGGGGGCTGGAGCGATAGCACAGCGGGTGTTTGCCTTACATGCTGCCAACCCAGGTTTGATTCCCAGCATCCCACATGGTCCCCCAGCACTGCCAGGAGTAATTTCTGAGTGCATGAGCCAGGAGCAACCCCTGTGCATTGCCGAGTCTGACCCCGCAAAAAGAAAAACTAAGATGTACAAGGCATGGTGCTGACACAAGGAGGAAGTAGCAAAAGCCAACTGACACACTGGGCCAGGTTTCTACAGGCGGCTTCCAATTCACATGCACACTCATGTTTCATGCCCAACTTTGCATTTTATGCAAGGTACTTGTTACGTCGGCACACACTCTCAAGAGCTCTTGGAACTTCTGTTTTGCTTGATGGATTTCAACTTTCTTACATGTGAGGACTTTCTCTATGAGGTTGAGTCCTTGTGCGAGAGATGAGCAGTGCTGAGATGGTTGAGACCCTAAGTCAGGAGTGGGGAAACTTTTCTCCACTAAGGGCCCATGGGCTATTCAAACCATCATTTGAGGGCTGTACAAAAGAAACAACTGGGTATTACTTTTTCTCTCTTATCGCTTTACTCCCCCAGTGATATTTCCTATGGGCACTATCATAACAAACTACATGACTCTGACTCCCGTCTTCTGTCTCATCCCGATGAACCCAGTCTAAGACTTTGGGTGCTGCATTGGTTATGAGAGACAACTGCAGGCTGTTTCACATGTCACTCAGGAGGCAGGTGGCTAGCAGCACCAGCAAGTGAAGAGACACTGTCTGGCTATGTTTTATTCAGTGAAGATTCTGCCCAGTAAGCCCTGAAGAATATATGAATGCTAATATGATCCAAATTGCCTAGGGGATTAGGAACCTGTGTAATAATTGGTTGTGTTGGCTTGAGGATTAGCTTGCTAGCCTCTCCATATGCATCTGCAAGACCTTGGCCACTTTTCTGTGTCTCCCACTCTCATCAATCTCTTTCTTCTGTGGATGTTGTTGAGGGACTCTCCAGCTTGCCTCCCCTTGCTCTGGAATTGTGTACCGCGTCAGGATTTTCTGTATTCCTACCACCCAGGAGGTTTACTGACTACTCTAGGCAGATGCTCGCCTCCAGAGTTGCTGCAACTTAATGCTGTCCCAACCTTCTGGTAACCTCAGTGCTGCTCTTTGATGCTTTACTTGGTGCTGTCAATGTGTACGAAATTAGATTCACTAAGCCCACCCATGAAATAGAAAGCAGAAACTCACACGCTCAGAGTTAGGCTACACTATCATGGATTCACGGTAGAATTGCTGGGCACCGAAGACTTTTAATCAAATAGAACCTTGAAGTATAGATTGTATATCCAAGGACTTTATATCCAAGGACACATATTTGGTACCAAAGTTAGTTATAGATTCAGGTGGCAACCAGCAAGGAGTACTAGGGAATTCTCCTCTATCTTTTTTTTTAAATTGAATTACTGTGAGATAGTTACATTAGAAGCTTTCATGTTTGGGTTGCAATCACAAAATGATCAAACACTCATCCGTCCACCAGTGCACATTCCCCACCACCAATATCTCCTTTCCCACCCTCACCCCGCCTCCTTAACTTTTAGACCAGGTTGTATTATTGCTTCACTATCTGTGTACTAGTTTTTTCTTAGAATAGTAAAATTTCTCCTTTGTGTTATGCTTTTTACAGCCCTTCAAATTTCATGGACATAAATGTTTATGTATTCTCTAATAATGGTCTAGTAGTGGGAAATTTATTTTAATGTTTTTAATTAAGATTCTGTGATTTACAATACTGTTAATGGTGGTTTCTCATGCACATAATAGTAAAGGGTAATTGAACAAGTTTTCACACTGGAACTCCAGATTCCTACATTTAATACGCTGTGCTTTGATTGTTGGAAACTGAAGAAATGGTTGAGCCTAGCTTCTTAGCTTCTTAACTCCTTATACTGTGGACCATGGCCCCATATGGCAAGTGACTATGTTGGGGGGGGAAGTGGAGGGAGTCCACAAAAAATCAAAAACTGTAATAGGTTTCTGAATGTGCAGCATCCCAACTTTTATTTAAAATTAGCCATGTAATGAATATGAGCTATGGAAATGCTCACTCAGGTTGCAGTTGTTGGGCTAAAGGGTATCATAAGCAGACAAATTTGAAGGAATTGTCAAGTAGAATACTGTACCTTTCTAAGTGACATAGGTAGATCACACTAAAACACTGGACTGCATGATGGCAGAAACAGTTGCTACACATACATAGCAATTTTGTAGAGCTTTCCATAGAGAAAACTAGTAAAAGAATTGAGTCTTCACAGCAAACACACATGCATGTAGTGTAAAGGCATGTTAGAAATAAGAGAACTTGGACCTCTATAGCTAGTACTATATTCACATTAAAAAAGACAATTTAATTTGTAATTTAATTTAATTACCAAAGGCACCAAAACAAGTAGGTACTTTGAGGCTGTATATTTTAAGTCTATTCCTCTTTTTATGTATGTTGTTTGATTTGGGAATATAGATATGAGTTTTTTAACATAAACTGATATACTTTGTTTTATGATTATATGAGCAGCATTTATGCTTATATAAATAGTTATGTGTTTTTAAGCAACATTTAATAAAATAATTGAACTCTGCATTGGTTGATTTAAAAAGTTTTTTATTCCTTTAAAGTTGGCTGGTTTACTATTCTTAAGTTTGAGAATCACTATGCAGAAGAAAACATCCAATAAGTATCTAATTGGGGGTGGGGAGTCAGGATATAATTTGTTTTATGGCCAAACACTATAAGGTAGATGAAGGTAAATTAATTTTTTTTGGTAAATTAATTTTTTATTTCTGTATATAAACCCCAATAATGTAGAAAAGTTGTATAAATTCTAGTTGTTGTTTTATTAAGCAAAATATGTCCCCAACCTTGTTGGGCAAGTAAAACTGATCCCGCTTAAAAATAAGTGGAAATTAACTTGCTTTCTATAGAATTTTGAATGTCTTATCACTGAAGTATAAGCCAGGATGTCAGGACCAGTATGGATGAGTTAGCATGGAAAGTAGAGAACAAGAAAAATTATAACCAATAAAAACTTTTCTAAAATACTCTGAAGGATACTGTGTGAGACAGAAGGAAAGAAGAATGGAAATATGAGACCTGAAATGTGACCTGTCCTTAAAAGGTCAAATCTACAAGTGAAAATGTCTTCTTGCTTGAAAGAAGACTCTGGAACTCTAGACATGTGTTAAGATTCTAGAAGACTAGGATAGTCATTCCACTGTATTGGATCAAATTCATACAAACATACATATATACATATGAAGTGTCAGATACATATAAATAAATGTCTATATGTATGGGACTTGTAGTTTTGTAATTTAGTTATATCAAAAGTGAAGAGTTCATATAAAATATCAAAGAAATTATACACAATAAATAAAAGTGAAAGGGGTAACAAATGAGGAAAACAACAGTTTATGGTAATAAGTTATAATGCTGTGTTCTTTAGCCTGAATAAATTAACCTACCTTAAATTGTAAAAGGACAGATCAAGTCTCCATATCAGGGTTATTTTATATCTACTCAGTCAATAAGCATAAGTGTTGGTGCCAATTCTAGGAATCCAAGGTTTTCAGAAGCAAAGTCTTATTAGATTATAAATGTGTTTATATTTCAGAATGGGCCTAATGGTCCATCTCTCTCTTTGCACGTGTCTCGTGCTAACAATGTAAATCTCAATATCTACTGCTTTGATTGATTATGATAGTTGAAATACAGAAATGAGGAATATTTGCTGATTGACCGCTTTTTAAACATTGACTAAATGCTAGCACCCAAGAAAATATCTTAAATGAATAAACAATGGAGAAATAATGATATGCGCTCATTTTAGGAATCCTTATCTGTAATTAATGGTCTAACTGGTGTATCAAATTTTATTAGAGTCTCATCAACCAGACTCAGAATCCATGTGAAGAAGTTTCCACTAGATCTACATGGGAAAATATGAAGACCAGTAAGGATGACAAAGAAGTTTTATAATATGGCAGTTGTACAAACTATATTTAAGCATATTTAAATTCATTCATTTTAATGAGCTGTTTTATTACTGTATTATTTTACATGGGTGGCCATACGCAGATTTGCAGAGTTCACCCCTGGGGTGTTCCTTGGGGGACTATATGCAATGTAGGTATCAAACCCAGGTCTACTGCATTCAAGACAAGCACTTTACCCTTGAACTATCTCTTTAACCCTCTTGATTAATTAGTTTAAGAATTCATTCTCTTTTGGGTGGAACAGCATTTATTAAGCTTTTCTTCTATAAATTATACTACGCAACCAACTAGGAAATGCAGAGGTACTCTATTTAAATACATTTTTCCTTTTTGTATATATTGAAATTATCCATAATAATATGTTTTAAAGAATGATACATTTAAAGGGCATCTATCTAGAGAAGGGAACACCAAGTAAAATGTGGTGGAGGCCACGCGGGGGAAGGGTGATGAGTGCTAAATGTAGACTAGAGACTGAGCACAATGACCACCAAACACCTTTATTGCAAACCACAACATCTAATTAGATAGAGAGAACAAAAGGGAATACCCTGCCACAGTGGAAGGGTGGCATGGGGGGAGATGGGATTAGGGGGGTGGGAAGGATGCTGCGTTTATTTGTGTGGAGAATGGACACTGGTGAAGGGATGAGTTCTCGAACTTTGTATGAGGGAAACATGAGCACGAAAATGTATAAATCTGTAACTGTACCCTCACGGTGACTCACTAATTAAAAATAAATAAATTTTAAAAATAATAAAATAAAAAAATAAATAAAGGGCATCTATCATGCATTAATATCAAGATATATTACCCTAAGAACATGTCTTAAATTCCTCTGAATTCCTCATCTTCGCTTCAAAGTACCATTTTCTTTGATCACTATGGTTAATCTAGAACCTAAGAGACAGTTTTTAGATTTTGATTTATGAACTTCAGTCAAGTAATAAGGAAGGTAATATAATGAAATTGTCTAAGTTGCTAGAAAACACACAAACATGAAAAAACGTTATATTTCTGTAACAAAGGTGACACCGAATCATACTTAAAGTATCTACTATTCAGGGTAGGTGCCTTATACAGAGCCAGCCTTGGGTCACTTCCCAGCCCCATAGGGTCTCCTGAGTACCACCAAGTGTAATCCCTGAGCACTTAGCTAGGAGTAAGCCTTAACACTGGCATGACCCCTCTGCCAAAATAAAAAAGCCCACTTACTAAATGCCTTACTTAAAGTTAAAAAAATTTTTTTTTAATTCATGACAATTACTCCTTTAAACAATTATTTTAGAGTTCAACTCAGTACTAAAACTATGTTAAATAAGGACAAAAACCATTACTTTCTTTATAATATTCTTATTAAATGTACAAAAATTTAGAAGTAAAATTATAATTTAAAAACAGTTGCATTATCTAGTGGAATTGTGCTATATTTAATACTTTAAGTTTTCATTCAATATTTAATAAAGATTTATTAAAGTTTTTATGACAAAATTTTGTCCTTCAGTTTTTACCTTATCAGAATTTTTAATGTATTCAAAATAGCTGAATGATAAGCATAAAATCAAATATATAATGTATGTTTTAAAATAGCATTGGGAATATTGAATGTTTAAATTAAATAGAATAGTTCAGTCAAATATACCACAATAACCTTCACCAAATTGGCATATGCCACAGGGCTAGAATTATAGTATAACAGGGCCCAAACCCAAAAATGATAGAGAATGGTCATATGTCAGTTACTTTTTTATACTTCAACTGTTTATAAAGTCTGATATTTCCTTGTGTGAAAAAAGTAAAACAAAGAAGGAAAGTAAACAAATATCTGCCATGGAGACAAAATAAAATTAAACAGAAGCAAAAACAATAGCAACAAAAGCTAAAAACAAAGCAAATCAAAGCCAAATTCTGAAATAAAATACCCCAATACTTCAACAGGATTGTCTCGTAATGGCAGGCATTATGTTTTTCTTTTTTCATATTATATAAATACTAAACTTTTTATTAGCTTATCAATTTTGATGCAAAATATGATAATAAATAAATTGAGTTCATACCTGAAGAACATCTCATGTTTAAGTAGCTTTTTTTCAGACAATGCAATACAATTTTCATGTTTCTAGAAATTGTTGACATGTTTATATTAGAATGCAGGGTTTTATCCGTGTGACATTACATATGAGAGTAAATAATATATAAATGGGTGTAGACCAGAAAGAAAAGTCTCAATTGTGTCTTTAATAGTCACAATAGTTCCTCTCTGAGATCTTTAGTAAACCCAGAAAATGAGTCCTACAAAGTCATTAGTTGAAACTAAGGTGAAACTGTGATAAGCAGCTAATTCAATAAAATTAATGAGAAAAATTTGTATGAAGATGTCGGGCCAAAGGTTAAGGCAAATGGTCAATAAAAACGATTGCCAAAATAGAGACTGGATGTTTAAACCATAATCCTATTATTTTAAATGCAATCTATATAGGCAGGTTCTTTAATTTTTGACCTGTGGGAAAGGCACCTAAAATGGAAACAAGATCAAAACAGTCTGGTAATTATGAATGTGTTTCTTAAACAAAGGGCATTAGACTTCCAATCAGGAAATGCACACAAAATAGTTTCTCAGTTTCATTACCATTCTAGGAATGGTTTGTTCAGTTAGTATTTAAAGGTAATAGTCACTTGAATGTACTATAGATTGGAGAAGAGCAGTTCTAAAAGATAATAGCACAAGAAAAAAGAAAAGTACATTGCTGATTGGTAAAAATAGGCATATGGCTCTGTCAAACTGTTCCTAGAAAATAACCATTGTATCATTGTATCACTGTCATCCCGTTTTTCGTCTATTTACTCGAGCGGGCACAGTAATGTCTCTATTACAGTCACCCCTGAGATTTTAGCAGCTTCTCCTTACTCGTCTTTCCCAACGATTAGAGGCTCTTTCAGGGTCAGGGGAGTGAGACCAATCGTTACTGTTTTTGGCATTTTAAATACACCATAGGCAGCTTGCCAGGCTCTGTCCTGTGGGTGAGATACTCTTGGTAGCTTGCCGGGCTCTCTGGGAGGTACATATATATGTTACTATATTTGGGATATAAATACACCATGGGTAGGTTGTCAGGCTTCCCGAGCAGGTAATAGACTCTTGGTAGCTTGTCAGGTTCTCCAAGAGGGAGAACTAGGCTGTTAGATGTAGCAAGGCTGCAACAGGAGCTTGGTTTTATAGTCTCTGGATGTTGGCCGTTGATGGGATTACGCGGGTGCCAGGGTCAGTTTCTGGGTGTGACTGCCTAGCTACTGGAAATTGGGGGATCTGGGTGGAAGAGGCCCAGTCCCGATATGAGCAGCCTTGGAGAAAATAACCAGGAAAGAGAATGTCTTGTGGTTACATGCACAACATTATTTCAGCACTTAGCTGTTATAGGATGGCAACCTGGTTCTGTTGTCCAAGGAAATAGCACTTTTAAAACCAACTGTGTTTCACAAAGTAAAGACAAATGGATGAATTGGAGACAGTTTCTCTCTCAGGGCCAGAGTGATGATGTTATAGCCTATAAGGCATTTACTTTCCATGTGCAGACCCTGGTTCAGTCTCCAGCACCACATATGGTCCCCTGAGCACTGCCAAGAGTGATCCCCAAGCACAGAGCAAGAAGTAATCTCTGAGCACTACTAGGTGTGTCACCCATACCACCACCCTTCCTGAAAAAAAATTATCTCCTGGGGAAAGAATTCCAGTTCTGACTAAATTTTTTTAAGAATAGCATTGTCTGTAACAACCAAGCACTAAACATTCAACAGAACTAAGACTGCATGAAAAGACTATTGGAATATAGTAGACCAGAATTTACTTATTACTTAGTGATGGAGTCTGAGACTAGATTGCCTAGATTCAGAATCATGTGCCTTCTACATTATGTATTACATCCTTTCAGACAAGTCATTCACCTTCTTCGCATCTCAGTTTATCCATTGAAAAGGATCATATGAAGATCTCATCAAATTAGTTTGACAAATGAATTTGAGCGGTGTTTGGCATACTACTCTAAGATATATGATATATATGATATATATCTTAGATATGTATATCTAAGCATATATGTACTCTAAGATATGATCCTAACATATATATAAAAATAAGAAGATTGAAACTATTTAGAATCATTCAGAATACTGTGTTCATAGTTCTGGTTTTGACACACTTGTCTCTAATCTACTCCCCCAAAGTGCACTTATTTTGTAAAGGTTTTCACAATTGCACACACACATAATGTTTTCTGAAAAGATTAATTATCTTGGGGGGGTGGTTTGGGTTTTAGCAGCTGGTCCTCAGGCTTTGTTTCTGGGTCTGTGTTGGCGAGTGACCCCTGGCAGTGCTCTGGGTATCAGGCATTGAACCTCATATGCGAGATAATTGCCTTTATCCCTGTACTCCTTCTCCTCCCCTTGTTGTATCATCCTCAAAAGCAGATTTTTACTAGTGCATATTTTAATAATTTTATGTTTTAAATGTTCTCCCTCTCGGAGAGCCCGGCAAGCTACCGAGAGTATTCCTCCCACACAGCAGAGCCTGGCAAGCCACCTATGGCATATCTGATATGCCAAAAACAGTAACAAGTCTCACAATGAAGACATTACTCGTGCCCGCTCAAGCAAATCGATGAACAATGGGACAACAGTGCTACAGTGCTTTAAATGTTCATCAAAATAGATCTGGAACCTATAGCTGCTACATGAATGAGGTACTACTAGCCAGTGACCTTCATACTTTATTTGAAAATCATCCCCAGCTTGAATGTCTATTACAAACATGAAAGAAAGAAGAAATGTAGGAAATACCTTTGTGCCCTGTCTTTAATAAATGACATTGAGTGGGTGGATATTTTCCTTAAAAAGTTGTAACCTTGCATAATATTATTTATGGAAGAGTGGAAGGTATACCATAAGCACAGTGGAAACTGGCCTAAGACCAGAAACAGAGCAACAAATAAGAATTAATCCATTTGATTTTGATGACAATCTCCTTTTAGGTCAAAATCTAAATTTCTAATGAGTTAATGAAACTGTATATTTTGCTTATCCGACAATATGTAATGCTTCCAATAGGAGAACAGTTCTTAAATTATTTTTATAAAGCAAAGTTAGTAATTGCCATAATGATTTCTGCACTAATTTTATTATTTTACATTTGAAGCCATTGGCTAACCCAAGTGATAAGGCTTTTTTTCTCTCAATTACCTTTGTGAAGTTAGCGTTTCTCTGCAGCTGTGTATTTCCTAGCCCATCTGGAGCCTGAACCATCAGATGTTATGTCTGCTGTATCTTTTCTACTCTGCCACTGTTTTTTGTTTAACTGCTTATTTCTAGCCATTGCTGCTGATGTGGACCTTTCCCTCGTTGCCTCTAAAAATGGTTTCTCTTTGGCTCTCTACTTTCATTTCTTTCCTTTCCTGGTTCTAGGCCCTTAAATCACAGCATCGTCCCGAGTTCCGATGAAAGAATCAGGTTTCAGTGGAGTCTAAGACTATTAGAATAGTTGATAGCATTCCTTTGGACCTCGTGGTTAATATAGGTGCCTCTGTAATTAAACCAAAGTTCTATGTACAAACTGGTTCAGGAACTATGCTTCATTTTTCTGTGCAGCTGTGAAAAAATATCAATATATGACAGCCATTTTGACAGAACCTTTTGCCCGGGCACCAGTCTGTCTTCACCGGGGCCCCTCAGAGGGGAGCAGATTGAGTTTCCCTCCCCGCCCCAAGCAGAAACCTGGCAGTCGAAAACCTCCAGAACCCAGCTACCGCCATGCTCAAGGCCACTCTTCACATGCTCAGACGAGCCTCACGCATGAAGGAACCAGTAGAGGAACCCAGGTATGCGGGACCTGTGGCTGAGATCTCCACACCTATTCAGATCGGGACTGGGCTTTTCCATCCAGATGCCCTGTTTTCTAGTAGCTTGGCAGTCACACTCACAAACTGCCCCCGGTGCCATGTAATCTCATCAACGGCCAAGATCCAGAGACTATAAAACAAACCTCCCAGAAGAGAGCAATGCAGTATTTCCTTCATCCCTCTCAGAGAGCCTGGCAAGCTACTGAGAGTATCCTGCCTGCATAGCTGAGCCTGGCAAGCTACCCATGGCATACGTGATATGCCAAAGACAGTAACAAATGACGGTCCTCATTCCCCTGGCCCTGAAAGAGCCCCCAGTATGCCATCGGGCAACACTAGCACGTGACAGGGACAAATGGAGACATTACTGGCACCCGCTTGAGCAAATCAATGAACAATGCGATGACAGTGATACAATAATACAGCAACAGCCATTTTAATATTTATTCTCCTATATAGATGCACCACAAAGATGCTGCCTGTGTGTAGTTCAGTTTGGGCTCTTTATCAGGTGTCTGGCACATATTAGACGCTAAACTATTTGCTTTATACATCAAAATAAAATTTAGTAGGGAAGACAATGTCTTTAATTAGCACTCCCACCTCTTGTCCATGCATAATCCACACATGCTAAAGGAGGAGTGATGTATTGTTTTTAAACGATTTTTAAAAACTGGAGTTTATGGTGACTCTAATATCATGCTTGAGATGGAGAAAAAAAAAAGACATAAACATGGTAATAGAAAAGATTCCCAAATACCCTGTTTGTTGACACTAAAAATACGTGCATCAGACCAAATCTGAGCTGTTCGGCACTGGCAAACAATGTAAATGAAATATTGAAAACCTGGAGTCTGTGTGGAAAGCAACTAATAATTTTCGAGTGAATTCACTATCTTTAAGTATCCAAAGAGCTATTCCGTGGCATAGGCATGAAGCATATTATTATTATTAGGATGAATAGAAAGGGAAGGGAGACAGGTATCCATTCACATGATAAAGAAAGTGATTTTAAAAATCTCAGCAATAGACACGAAAGAACAAGGAAGGCTTCATTTGGAAGGTGTGAGTGAGGGCTCTTTCTGACAGAAGTGGAAAATCTCTTTAAGGAGATAGAAAGGGAGATGTTTGAGGCACAGATTACGAACTAGGGGATATCCTGGCTCTTTTACATGTCCTCTAAGGGCCTTAGGAGCCCTTAGACGTGTCTCGGGGGCCTGCATTAGAGGACCTGGGGGCCCACTGCTCTGACCAGCATACTTTCCACTGACTGAATGGCTCTTTATGTTTCATGTTGAGCTTTTGCATCACCATTCTTTGGAGGAATCAGCTTATTTGAATCTTGTAGGGAGCCATTTTTAGGGAGCCATTTTACCTTACTGATCTTATCCTGTCACTATTTGTTTATCACTAGCTAACCCCATGCCACACCTAGCAAAGGTTGCCACTCCCAATCTTACTGATCTTATCCTATCAGCATTTGTTTATTACTAGCTAAAGCCCGTGCCACACCCTACACTTCTATTGGGGGTCCTGGCGTGCATTCTATACCACCTCCTCCCAACAGGGAGGTATAAAATACTGTAACTGCCATAGAATGAATGTCTTTTCTCCCTCCTCCGGGCTCTGCGTCTGTTCATTCGGCTGCCCTACGAAGGGTTCTCCCTGCTGAACAGAACGAGACCTCCACATCGACTTCCACAGAATCTTGGTGCCCATGTGCTTCTCATGGGTCCTTCTCGTGGGTCATTTTTCACGCTAGTTGAGTGGGTTGGGATGAAAGGAGCATGCGATACAGAACGTAGTTCTTTATCATGAGTCCATAAATCACTTCATCTCAAGAAATATGTTATGGAGGTATTCATATATTAAAATTATATTTCTCCTGGTCAACACTGACTCCTTTCAGACAAAAAATAAAATGGGTGGGAAATGAAGAGAAGCTTATTCACTTGCCTTTGTATCTATCCAGCAAGAAGCAGATGGAACAGTCTGAGTAACACATTGACGAGACTTTCCTTAGCCAACTGGTGTTGGGACTGCTAACCTGGGAAGAGATTCATGCCGGAGAGCAGGTCCTGTCTTTCTAAGTTTCTTAGCACTGGAAAAGATGGTTTATTATATGCATTGGAACTTCTCCTTAGCAATCAATTCAGGTTACAGCTTCTACCTCATTTCCACATCTTTTTTCCTCATAACAGCATCTTTTCTTTGAGAATTTCATTAAATTTGAAAATCTGGACTATTTCATCAAGATACAATTTTTTTTCTTTTATATTTTTTCCAGTTTGTTAGGGTTAATGACCTTTAGGTAAGATTTCTGTTTGGATTTGCTTTTGGTTTTACTGTTGTGGTGGTTGTTTTCTCAGTCTCTTTGCAAGTAGTATCTAGCACTCTCTTAAAGTTCCAAACAATTTAAAATCTTTGATTTTATAAATTCTAGTCAACTCTGGTTATATATGAAATTTCTAGTTTTTTATGTCTAACTTATGTTAAATACCAGGGTTCATTTTTCTAATTCTTTCACTTTCATCAGTACCATAAATGTGGGAAAAGCTCCTCAGTATAATAGAAATATATTTTACTATCTTAGTAATCATTGAGTGAATAAAAAATGCACAGAGTTGGTTTTGCTTCATACCTATCTTTCATAATGATCACTTTGCATTAGACATTATTTCATTTATGCCCTTTTTAAAAGTAGAAAATGTAATTTCATTTTTTCTATGTATAAATGACCTTTTAATCTGGCACATTTTCTCCACCTCTAGTTGAATTTAATTTTGGAAGCTTTACTAATGTGGTAAGGCAAATTTTGAAAATTGCTATAACTTATCAATCAATTATAATATAAAGTAAAAAAAAATTAAGCCCTCCCTTGATTTAAAAAGTAATGTAGATGAATCAACAATGAAACTTTAGCTTTTTACAAAAACTTCTAAATTTGGAGAAACAAAATGGTCAATGTACTTCTGATATTTAGACCAAGATGTAGTTAGAGATATGATATGGGTTGTCAAAGAGATTTCAGCCTCCCAAAAGACCGAGACTCTTAGAATCAATGTGTGATAAAATTGACCTGAACTTTATATTGTTTGCTGGAGATATATATGGAGGTCTGTGATTGCTCTGAAATAAGCCAAGAAATAAAAAATGGTGTCATTCACAAACGTTGGAGAGACTCCCCTTCTTCATTTTGGGGAAGGACTTTTATTAAGAATGCAGGCTGAGAAAACATCCCATCAAGAGTAAAGTGGCTTGGGAAAATGTTTTATCATAGCATATCTTGAAGTTACTACTTAAGACTATTCTACATGAATATTTGAAAAGAGGAGATGTCAAATATAAAAGCACAGGAGGCCCTGAGGGTTTGGTATCTTTATTTGCGTTAAGGTTTCTCATAAATAATTCTATTTTTGGATATAGGCTTAAAAGGAAGCTGCTCAAGCTTCTAGTATGTGTATGTAATAAATCTGACTCTTTTTAATATCAAAGTTACCCCTAGGATAGTAAGAGCATTTATTGTAAAAAAGTATAAAAATAAAATGAATAAAATATTTCAGGTACCTCGGATCATTGCAAATTAGTTATCAAGTCTCTCTCAGTTTTTCTTGGTTTATATGAATTATGCCTTGGGGTAGAATGAAACTCACCAGAGTACATTTCTGAGAACTTGGGGGTGGGAAAGATTTCAGAAAAGAGAAACCCACAGGAAGAATTTTTCCATTGACTGTCAAGTAATTTATCTGAACAGGAGGAAAATGGATTTCCAATCAGTTTAAGGTAATAGAAGATGTCAGAATTCCAGGGATTTTGTGTTCAATATCCCACTTAACCTACCGGTGAACACCCTAAGAATAACAAGTGAATCATAAGGTAGAGTGACATTCAAGTGTACTTGTTTTCTTCGATATTGATATTTCTTCCTTTAAATTATATGTCTAGAGAAGCTTGTCATTATAAGCAGTCTGTTAGGGTCAGAAAAAATAAATAACAATGTCAAATGCAAAGTTAGATTGCCTCACCAAGGTTTCAAGAACTTCTGGGTTGGAAAAATTCGGCCTGAAGGGAGGCTGCCTGTTTGTCCACCCCTTGTGTCCCGTCAGAATGAAAATGGGGTATAATCAGAAGCTGCAGATGTTGAAATCTTCACAGTAGTTATACCCCTATGGCCTGTCAGCTGAATATTGCTGACAATATAGGAATTCTTTAGCACAAAAGGATGGAGCTTCTCTGCACTGATCATTTTTTCGGTTTATGGTGTGTGTGATGATTTTGCAAAGTGGAAAATAGTTGAGGGCGGGAGCTTGATAATCCTAGATGGTAACTTTAGAAAGTTCAATCAACCAAGTACCATCTGCCAATTGGACAGAACTGAGTGAACAGCAAGCTCAATTGTTTGTCTGTGTACCCACCCCCTTTCCTCTGCCTCCCCACCTTGTATTCCCAGACCTCAGTTTACAGTGCACGGTTCATAAAAGACTCCATAATGATGGCGAAATGAATGAATAAATGAAAGAGTGCTCAGATGTGCATATCTCTGGAGTTTCAAGATATTTTGTATTCATGCCATTCTGCATAGCTGTCAATTGTCCTTCTGATTTCATAAAGAGCAAGTATACTTGTTTATTTTCTCTACAGTCCAATCTTCACAAATAGAACAGATCTGTCGAACCAGTAAAAGTATAGCAGGTCCTTAAATATCATTTATTTATGTATAACACACACATATAAAACATGGATGAGATTTGCAAAGAACAAATGCTATCCATCCTAGGAACTTTGAGGAAATTAGCTCTTTGAAGACCTAACTTCATTATGCATTTTTTTACTAAAGTTGTCCTTTCTAAAACTCCATTAATGACATTAAGTAAAAACATTTTGGACCATGAAGATTCTCCAAAAGCCAATCACTAAGTATTTTAAGTTCTCATGCACAAAAGGAGGTAATAATGCTTGGTTTTTATTCATGGTGCTCCCGAAGTATACAACATAAGGAAGGCTTTACCAATACGTGACTACCAATACGTGGTGGGGGTCTCTGGGTGACTTATGTGAAGCGGTGAGGAGAAAGGCAGTAGCCCTAATAAAGGAATCTGCCATTTTCTCTCTGTCTGCCCCTGCCACCCCGGAGAACAGCTGGGGAAATCTAGCACTGTGTCTGCTGTGAGCCTTGTTCCTTGCAGGAAAGCAAAATCTTTTCCAAACCACACCCAGACCTTTTTGTTGTCTGACTTTCCTCACAGAAAAGGATTTCAGAAGGAGACAAGCAGTGAAATGTAGCACTGTAGCACTGTTGTCCCGTTGTTCCTCGATTTGCTCACGTGGGCACCAGTAACGTCTCTATTGTGAGACTTGTTACTGTTTTTGGCATATCAAATATGCCACAGGGAGCTTGCCAGGCTCTGCTGTGCAGGCGGGATACTCTCGGTAGCTTGCCGGGCTCTCCAAGAGGAATAGAGGAATCAAACCCGGGTCGGCCGCGTGCAAGTCAAACGCCTAACCCGTTAAGTCGTGAGGAGGTGCAGGGGTGGAGAGGAAGAGAGAGAGAATCTAGAGTAGAGAGAGAGCCCCAGTACACAGGCCAGCATGAATGTGAAAGTATGAAAGCCCACATCTCAAGGGGGTATATGCGGGCGACACACGGGCGGGACACCACATGTGCTGAACAGCAACACATGGGCACCAACAGCACATAGACTTGGCAGCATATGCACACACTTCCTTTGTTCAAGTTAGCCTTTACAGGGTTTCTCCCAAGCTGCCCCACACCGGGGTTCTACCCAGGTAAGAGGTCATTGTGAGGCTGGTTGCCCGGGGATAGAGCCAGGAGCAGTTGGTGGTCTTTGATATTCCCTTCCTGGCCTTTGTTTCTGCCTGAGCTGCTCTCAGAGGCCAGCACAGCCTTCCCTCTGCATTGGTGCCTGGAAAGGTCTTTTCACGCCTTAGTTCCTGTGTCTACACAGTGGGTCCCAGCGACCTTAGGGCAAGTTGGTTTTATTACTTCCCAAGAAGTCATTGCCTATGGGGGCTTCCCTATCTATCTGCCTGCTTCTGTTCTGTCTCATTCTCCAGTGGTTTCCTTCCCTTGGACAATGCAAACACACTGCTCATCCGGAACGGAAAAGAGCATACAGTGGAAGACCACATAGATTCCTATTAGAAATGCCTCTTTCCTACTTACTAGTGCATAATATTAGGTAACTTCTTTCATCACTCATCTGTAAAACAGTAATATACGTATTTCTCTTAGAATTAAAAGGCTAATATATGTAAAGTACCTAATGCAGCATCTGGCTTACTGTTCAGCAAATTCTAGCTATACTGGTGGCTGTTATTATGCCATCATCATCATCACGATCATTTTAATTTATTTGCTCGTGTACCCCACTACCTGGGCTGGAGCGATAGCACAGCGGTTGGGCATTCGCCTTTCAAGCAGCCGACCTGAGTTCGATTCCTCCGCCCCTCTCGGAGAGCCCGGCAAGCTACTGAGAGTATCAATCCTGCGAGGCAGAGCCTAGCAAGCTACCCCGGCGTATTGGATATGCCAAAAACAGTAACAATAAGTCTCTCAATGAGAGACGTTACTGGTGCTCACTCGAACAAATTGATGAGCAACGGGATGACAGTGACAGTGACCTCACTACCATCTCAGTGGACGACTCTTGTCTAAATAATGAAATTGAACTACGAACTATGAAGTACTGATCTCTTAAAATCTAGCCTGCAGGTACAGTTCTAGCTTTACCCTCCACAGTCCCCAACCATGTATCTAACTCTCTAATGGTACCAGCCATCTCTCAGTCCTCGTACGGACTGCTCTATGTTGTACCCTTGGACACAAACTGTTCACTTTGCATAGGCTACTCCTCTGTTCCCCTGACAAATTCTTGTTACATCATTTGAAACTAGTGTATCACTGTCTTAGCCTTGTTTTATTAGGTAATCAGGAAAGCTGACATTCCAACCACTAGGAGAGTATCAAGCCTGCGAGGCAGAGCCTGGCAAGCTATCCGTGTGTATTGGATATGCCTAAAACAGTAACAATAAGTCTCTCAACGAGAGACATTACTGGTGCCCGCTTGAGCAAATGGATGAGTAATGGGATGACAGTGACAGTGACAGGAATTCCATTGCCACAAACAGCTCTATCAACCTGCTTACATCAGGTGTACTTGCAGAAAGCAATAGGGATTAATACAAATTCATATGGGTCTACCCAGAAGATAGCATGGTCATTATTGATTTTTAAAACTGCAGCAGTACCCTTTGTCATGTGTTGCCCAGCTCAAAGACTTGATCAGATACCAAATGTAAACTTGAGAGAGGGATGTGGCAGAGCAGTAGAGCACACGCCTTGCATAGGTGAGGCCCAGATTAGGCCCCTGTCACCACACAAGCAAGTAAGAGGATGCACCAAAAATGCAATTAAAGTGAACTAGGCAGTACTTTGAGGTAAAGGGAGAAATGATAGACTGCAACACAGTAGTGGCCAGCAAGGGAATAACCCCCTCCAGAACTTTAGGAACGAAGACTACCCTTTTGGTATTTCCCATATGTGTTGTTTGTTCATTGGTGTAGGTCACACTCTGCAGGGCTCAGGGCTTATTTCTGGCTATGTCCTTAGGGGTCCCTTGAAGAGGAGCTGAGAAGCAAAACTGTCAAGGCAAGTGCTTTACCCACTGCACTAGCTTTCTGGCTTTGCCAGATGCATTAGGAACAAGGTGTCTTGGTTGGTTTGCTTTCCGCAGTAATTCTCTACCTCATTTCAAGTCAACTTTGTTAGTAGAAACCACAAATTCTTTTCTTTCTGCCTGTCTATCTGTGTGTGTGTTCAAGAATTAAATTAAAACCTTGGTGGGTTATCAAGACTTCAAAATTGTTGTTTTGCCTCCTGAACAGTTATAGCTAAATTTCAGAGTAAGTAAATAGATTGGTGCCTTTTAAGTTCTATTTTGTTTCATTCATTTAAGTCAGTATAGAAAGATTTCAAATATTTAAAACCAAAGCACTGCCACAAATAAAGTAGTTTATTCAATATTCCAAAAACAGTAACAACAAGTCTCACTATGGAGGCATTACTGGTGCCCGCTTGAGCAAATCGATGAACAACGGGATGACAGTGATACAGTGATACAGATTTGATGAGTACACAGAAAGTCAGGGGTTACAGTAAAGGAACATCTTTTATTATTTGTTAAATATAAGATAAAATATTTGATCAGGTATTTCAATAAGGTGAACATTCCACAACTTCCTTGAGTTTCTATTTTCTTACTAATAACGTTAAGATAATTATAGGTAGCTCACAAGGCAGTTTTGATGAACAACGTAATGTGAAAGTTGTGACAGTTGAACTTCTCTGGGTGGCTTATGTGAAATGGGGAGGAGAGAGGCAACAGTCATAATCTACCACTATCGTCTATCCATCTCTACCGTCTGATGATGTGTCTGGAAAATTTAAGAGTGATGAAAGTCTGCACTATAGGGACACTTGTCTCACACTAGCCTCATGAGGCAGCTGTCAAGCTGTGCCTGATGTCCACTTGTTCCCCATGGTGTGGGAGACAATCCCTGCCACCTGATAACTCCAGGAATATGTATTCAGGCTGGAGTGGGGAATTGCTTTTGGCAGGAAGGTCAGTAAGTCTCAATCCACCCAGGTCTTTGGGGTTCATCACTTTTCCCTCACTGAAAAGAATTTTAGGAAGATATGAATAATGGATTATAATAAGTGAAATAAAGGGAGAGAAGGGGAGAGGTAAATTAAGTCAACTACCCAAGAGAACACAGACGTCTCCAGAGTAGAGAGTCCCAAGTAGCATTTGGGGGAAGGTGACCTATGGATAGTTTTCATACATGCCTTTGTTCCAAATTCTTGATAGAGTAGGAGTTCATGGGGCCTTTGCTGGGGACAAGTGTCAGTCTTCTGGTGCTTTTGGTTTTCCCCAGCAGCTTTGCTAGCACCTCGCATCCCCAGGATTCTCCTGTGGTTGGGCCTGGGATTCTGCGTCTCCATGGCTTTCTGAGCTCCTAAGGAGGATCTTTTGTGTCTAAGGCCTTCCTTCAGGCTCGTTCTGGTTTCAGCTGCTGCTTTCTGCTGTCTTCTACATGCATTACAACACCCCCCCCCACCACCACACACCACACACACCACCACCACCACTACCGCCACTACCCTATTTTCCTGCCTGCCACAGCAGGAAAGATAAGTCAGACCTAATCTTACCCAGGATATTTGGATTTGTCACCTTTCCCACACAGAAAACAAATTCTGTGACAAAGAGTAGATGAAGAGCAAAGTTGAGCAAGTTTATCGGGGAAGTAAAAGGAGGTAGAGAGGAAAGGTAGGTCAAGATAAATGCTCCAGAGAGAATGCAGGCATCCCCAGAGTGGGGAGGTGAGTGGAAGTATTTTCTTGAGCCCGCTTGTGTCCCAAATTCTTGCGACAAATAAGGCTTAATGGGGCTTTCCAAGGGAAAACATCAAATTTCTGGTGGTTCATTCTTCAGTTCCTGTCAGCAGCCTTTGTCCCTGCATTCCGGGAGCCTCTCCAGAGATCCAGCGTCTGTGTTGGGCCTGGAATTCCGCATCTCACTGACTTTTCTGGGACCTGAGATGGATTTATTGTGTCAAAAGTCTCCATGCCTCCAGATTTAAGAACCTGTTCTCCCCCTCATCTTTCCACCCCTACCCCCGCAACAAACATTACCAGGACCCCTCCCCCCTGCTGTCCTGCCTGCAACAAAAGAACTTCTGAATATTCAGAATGCTGCATTATTACGATTGATGTTCTCCATTGGTTCCAAATGTATTTGGGTGGGGCAGGGGGAATAGTAATTTGGTAGACAACATTATTCCCAAGTGCTCATCCACTAGCAGCAAAGACTTTGGTAAAGTTAATTAAATAGGTTTGTCTCACTTGCTTCACCAGAATAAAAGATTCTATTTTGCCTCCTTGACAATCGACATGGAAATACCGTGTAACAACTGAAATGGTCACTACCACTACGGATGCATTCAAGAGCAGTAACAGATTCAGCAGGTAGAAAGGGAATAAGCATGTGAGAGCAACCTATTGTATTTCACCTTTCTTGCTCACTTGATTGGATTATTCGAGGTAAACCTTTTCCCTAATCCCCTCCCCTGCACACTGCTCTGAGAGGCAGTGCCTCGCGCCTTGCCGCAACTCTGGTACTGTTATTTCTTCTTTACTGCAGTTGGGGTTGCTTGTGTCTCTTAGCATCTGAATTTCTTTTCCTCGGGGCCTTTCTTTGCTCTCTTCCTCTGGAGGTTACCAAATTCTCTTTAAAATTAGTATCCGCCTTCAATAAAACCATTTTACCTAAAAATAAAAACTTTCTCAAGGTGCCCTAATAAAAAAATAACATCACAATCATAATGTTTGTCCTCCGTTATTCTATATCCGGGATATTATTAAAGCTTACCAGGACAAATATAAATACACCATGTTATCTTTCAGAGGCCCAAACCTTTTTCTGAAATTTTCTAATGAATGTTATGGACCAATAACCTCAGGGCAGCAGGAAGAGGACTTTAGCCATTAAGCCAACATTGTCTAAGCAAATTGAATAACTCAGAAGTAGTATTACTCACTCCCTCTCTACTAAATGTGAATAAATGGGGCCTTTCCCATGGCTGTCCCCTAGGTGGAGAACAAATTTAAATTATCAGTGCGTTTTCTCGATGTCAATTGTCTGGGGAGATCCATGTTTTATGTCAAATGGCAACTAAATAAAAAAATTTCTGAAAGAGCTATTAGTAAAATAGTAACTTATAACCAATGGGTTTTGTGACTTTGAAACAGTCAGATTACTATACCATTTCAGAACTAGTAAACTGAGAGAAATCAATTGCATTGCCTATTTCCTTGGGCCTAGTATACAAGAAGCAGCTTAGAAATTAGTATTTCCAGAAGTGGATAATGCTATGCCCCCCAGTGGGGTGCTGGGCTGGTAAGGTGGTAAGATGCTGGCCTTGGGTACATTGGGGGGATACTTCCTCTTTGATCTCTTGAGGGAGGTAGATTTTCAGTGGCTTGCTGAGTTATTTTATTTTCTGCAAAGGTGGAGGTATACCAGATAGTCCGGGAACCTCTGCTCTAAAACATCTTCCAGGAGAAACGGATTTTCTTCCTCTTGATGAAAGCTGCCTTTTAGCGTTACTCTGCTCCTTTCCCTTAACTGAGTAACCTCACAGACAACTGGGAAAATGTTTCATCGTTGGAATTGCCTTTTCATTGTCTGCATTGTTTATTCTCATTTCCCAAGGCACATTTTGAAATTCAGTGATAACATGAGAAATGTATGATTTTTTTCCAATAAAAAAGTTAATGAACAATTGCTTTTATTCTTTGATGAACAGGTTGGTGGGACTAAATTCTTAATAGGTAATGGTATTTGGTTGTAATTTTCCTTAGATAGGTAAATGATGCTAAATTGTAGCGTGTTGGGGATAATGCTAAACCAAACCATACTCTGGTAGGGAGGGTATAAGCTAGTGTTGTTGGTTTTTTTTTTAGTATTATCATTTAATTTATGGTCTGTGAACAAGTAAATACAATTAGAATTATTGCCATTAGGAAGGAAACTAGCGTGAAATGAAGTCATGAAGACAGATTTAAAATTTAAAATAGAGATGGCAGAGGCGGGGGATAGGGCTTATACCCTGCATGTTGGTAGAACCGCAGTTCCATCCCAGGCACCAAATGGCCACCCCTAACATACCAAATTACCACCCAGTTTGGCGACCACTGGTTGCCACCAAGCATCCCCACAACAAGTTTTAAAAGCAGAGTTGTCTTCTTTTATGGAAGAAAAGTTAGGGGTAAAATATGAATGAATTCTTCACTTGTGAGATATATTTTTAATCCTTGAGATAGGCTAAAGGCCAAATTTGTAATTGCTCATCTATATGCTTTTACAATTTGTTTAAGGGAATCTGCATGACTTTTTAGATGGCAATTAGAGGTTTAAATTTGAATATTTATCATCCTTCCTAAGTATCAGTGAATAAAATACTTTCTTGGCATGGAGAATAGGTTGGAAGATATATTGAGAACTGCAATTCCAGGGAAAATTAACTTGTGCTTTTCAAAGATACCGGGATTAGCATGTTTGCCAATTAGTCACTAATTTTCTTGAAGCAAATTTACTTGCAAAATGTATAAACGTAATTACTTTAAGCTTAGAAAGTTCACTTCCTATATATATTTGCAAGCCCAGTGGTCCTCTATATTTGATTCTACTTATACTTTCATGAAAACCTTTTTTGAAAAGTCTTTGGCTGAAGAGATAGTACAGAGTGATGCTTGCCTTGCGCAGGCTGATCTGGGTGTGATCCTTGGCACTATCCATGGACACCAGAGCACCCACCAGGAGTAATCCCTAAGTGCAGCACAAGCAATAAGCCCTGAGCACTGCCGGGCATGATCCGAAACCCAAAATTAATTAATTAATTTAATTAAAAGATTTTTTGGGCCCCACTTCTGCAGTTTATGCTTTAATTGAATTCAGAAGACACCTGGTCTCTGGGATTAGTTTAAAAGCCCCAGAAAATTGTGTTGTGCAGGAGAGGCTGCAAGACTAGTGAACTTGTAATCATACCGTTTCCTGAACAAAAGGCAGGCAATTCCACGAAAACAACGTGAATAAAGCAGGCACTTCCTAAGCATATGTTTGCAATGACACATCACTGAACATGATTGAAAAACAGTACACCGATGATTCTGTTCCAAAATGCCTAGAAACTAATTGTAACATAGGAAAACCAGCAAGCCATTTAAAACAAATAGGGGAAGTAATTAGTAGATCATATGTCATCATTCTTAGATAATACCGGAAACTGATGTTGGGTTTATCTGAAAATATATGAATGTTATATTATGATCACATTTATGATGATTTAGCATAATTAGGAATAATACATACAACATGTATTTTATACATATATTTCTAACCACATAGAATAACTGATAGGATGTTAGAAGTGTCTTATTCAAAGATGGGAAATTTGTTAGCATGGGATGTGGAAAGAGCACAAAAGGCCAAATATGTGTCTAACATGTGTGAGGCCCTGAGTTCAATCTCCCACAAGAAATGGTCCCAAACAGCATTAAGTGGCATCTTCATTGTCCACAGAACCTCCAGGCCAAAACAGAACTACCAGACTCTAAGTCACAGAGCCAAGTATCACTGAAAGAAGTCCTAGCTCCTTCCACCAGCACTTTGAATTTTGGCTCCTATTAAAAACTAAATTATCTCTAATTTTGTTCATAGTTATTTTGGTATGTTTCCATATGTAAATAGACATAACTGTTGTAACAGAAAATAAAAAACAAGTGTTATTTTTAAATTAGTCTTCAAAAAGTCTGTTTAGAAATTATAAGGAAACTGCATATCAAGGCTCCAGGATTTAAAGCAAAGCAGATCAGGAGAAAGATGATTCTCCGTTACTTTGCAGGATATAGAGAAGCATAACACAGGAAAGACAGCAAGTGGAAACAGAACTGTTGACTCAGACAGCAGAGCTGTGGTTTCCAGCAATGAAAGGGTCATGGGATGTAAGCATGGATAGTGGGAGAAGGATATTGGCACTTTGGTGATGGTAGTTGTCTGACAATGTATACTTTGAAGATGCTTGAAATTATGACCCTAACACATGTAAAGTTGTGTAAACTAATGTCATCTCAGCAGAAAAAAACAATGAAGATTCATTGGAAAGCTAGAGGGATAGTATAATGTGTCGGGCTCTTGCTTTGCATTCTGCCAACTCAGGTTCAATCCAGGGCACCATATTGGATCCCCAAGCACTGTTACGAGTGATCCCTTATTGTAGAGCAAGTAGTAAAAATGAGCATTGCTGGATGTATTCCATAGGAATCAAAAAAGGAAAAGGAAATTTATTGTCTTAAATGCTTTTACTTGAAATAAAAGGAAAAGTACTAAACAAGTAACTTTGTAAAAACTACAAAAGCAGAATTTGTATCTTCAAAAGTACCCCATAGACAGCTGCTTTGAAATGAGCAAGTATGAATTATCATCTCTATATAAAGTTCTAAACCACAGATTATACAGTGAGAAAGGCACTTGCCTTACATACAGCTGACCTGGGTTTAATCCCAAGCACCCAATATTGTTCTCCAATATCGGAAATTGGATGTTTTAAAAAGAGCATTTGCTATTCATGTGAATTGTTTCTGATATTATTTAATTTTGTCACTTTTATTGACATACCATGATTTACAATACTGTTAATTACACTTTTCATGCATGGATCATTCCAACACCATCCCTATGATTAGAGTGCCTGATTCCTTCCACCAGTAGGAAAGTTCTGGTCGAAAGTTCTCTGAGCACAAATCCAGGATCAATCCCTGAGCACTATCAGGCATAGCCCTGACACTTACCCACAGTCCCCCTCCTAAATACAAACCATCCTAAATGAATGGATCAGGAGAATAGCATACTGAATGAAGTGAGACAGAAAGAGAGAGAGGGACAAATAAGGAATGATCTCTCTATATGTTGGATTAAAAAAACAAATTAGCATAGTAAGTGAATAACAAGTGCTGAAAGGACCTGAAAACTGGACTTTAATAAAAAATTACTATGGTGTGTTGTGAGGTAAGGGTTGATATGATGGGAGGGATATACTGGGACAATGGTACAGGGACGTGGACATTCTGGGGTGGGAATATTGTACGCTTGAAATTCTACATTAACACTATTGCAAATCACAGTGCCAACCTGTTTAAAAGGTCTAGACCACTTAGTTAAAAATTTTCTACTTTTCATTTCTAAAACTTGCATAAATTTCACTATGAAATTTGAAAAAATTACCAGAAATAGCTGAAAATAGAAATATTATAGACAAATAAAATTATAAGATCTTGCAAAATATGACAAACTATACCAACAAGAGATTAAGTTGCTAAACCTAAATTTACCACCTAAACAGATATGGTTAATTTTAGAGATTTTTGCATATTCTTCAATTTCAGAGATTTTTGTGTATTCTTCAATTTTCATAAAATCAGATAAAATGTTTTCTGCAATTTTTAAATGACAAAATAAATGTCCATGATCTAAGAGTGAAAACAAAAATTTTAACAATGTAAGACTAGGGCTGGAGTGATAGCACAGTGGGTAGGGCATTTGCCTTGCATGTGGCCGACCCGGGTTCGATTCCCAGCATCCCATATGCTCCCCCAAGCACTGCCAAGAGTAATTCCTGAGTGCATGAGCCAGGAGTAACCCCTGTGCAATGCTGGGTGTGACCCAAATAGCAAAAAAAAAAAAAGACTATATGGCACATACCAATATAACAAAGTAAGCGGATAAGCATGAAATGTCATGTCTATAAAACATATTCAATTCTATCCAATGTTTAAATATTAGAAAAATCTCCTTTAAAACCAGAACTTCAGAGTTTGTCTACAGAAGTGAACTTACCTGGGTGCTGACTGACATGGTTCCTTGGAATACTGGTGGAAACAAGCAGGCGCTCTAATGATGAGGGTGTTATTGGGATGATGCATGCATGAAAAGTGTAATTAACAGTATTTTAAATCATGTTGTGTCAATGAAAGTGACAAAATTAAATAATATCAGAAACAATTAGTATGAATACCAAATGCTCTTTTTAAAATAATATTCTCCCAATGAAAACTACCAAGTTAATGAAATGAGGAGTATATGCATTTGAAAAAAAATTAAACACATTTTTCAAGTTATATATATTTATTGCATACTTGCATGTAAATGAAAGAACAATAAAGATAGCTCTTCAGTAATATAACTGGTTAAGGAAAAACCCTAGAACCTGAGTACAGAGCTTAAGAGTTAGGGGAATTGTCTTGTATGTGTGAGGCCCTGTATTTGAACCCAAGAACCAGCCAAAAATAAACCTAGAAATAATGGTATTTATTAAATGTAATCTTCCCATATGCTGGTAACTATTAGACAACCTACTAGAAACTAACATTCTCTTTATCTATGGTAGATGTTCAAAATACAATATTAGCATTAGTATTAGTATTGGTATTTGATTCCATATAAATGTTTTTAAAATAATGTACTCATTTGACAAAAGACTAAATGTTTATGTTTTAAGGATACAATATCTACCACAAATGTGTCAATAACCCATCACCACAGTCAATTATACCCCCCATTTTATGTAATATAAATTCTGTTGTCAGAATCTAAGGGTTTGTTTTCCTTAAACATTCTCTATTCCCTTGCTAACTTTATTTACAATGTATGAGTGAGATCATCCAATATTTTCTTTCTCATAACTTATTTCTCTCAGTATGAGCCCTCTAGTTTCATCTATGTTGTAATGAAAGGCAAGATTTAATTAGTTAAAATATCTGAGTAGTATTCCATTCTGAGATATATTTAAATTTTAACTAAAAAATGTAAAAAGGACATTTGAGCACACAGATATGTGTAAGTAATATCTCTTGATGTAAAATTTACTGTTTTTCACGTAATATTTTCCCAAATGAATTAAATATGATATAAAATAAAAATCAAATTGAGCAGGAAACTGGAAGGCTTTTTTTTATGTTACTTATTTTATTGAATCACCATGTGGAAAGTTACAAAGTTCTCAGGCTTATGTCTCAGTTATATAATACTCAAACACCCATCCCTTCACCAGTACCCATATTCCACCACCAAAAACCCCAGTATACCTCCCACCCCCTGCCCCCGCACCCCCCACCCCCGCCTGTGTAACTGATAAATTTCACTTCATTTTCTCTCTACCTTGATTACATTCCATACTTCAACACAAAACTCACTATTGTTGTTGGAGTTTCCCCCAAAAAAAGATAGCCCTCCTGCCAAGGAAGCATTTGGTAATTAGTTTTCCATTGCTGAGAATGAAGAGATATGAAGTCCCGCTGTTCCAAGTACATAACTCTTGTTTTATTCTCCTTCCTGTGCTACCAAGTTCATGCCTGCTTAATGGTCTTCATAATATGGCGGATGCCATGCCTCTTCTCCCCGAAAAGGGACAAAAAAACGAGAAAGAAGTATATTTCTCGTCCTCGGCCGGCGTAGGGCTATGGCTTAGTTCATAGTCTAGAGACATGGCTGCTACTTTGATTACCTTCAATATCTCAACAAAAAACTCACTATTATTTTTGGAGTTTACCCCCAAAGTCAGACCTGCTAAAAAGGAACCATTTCACATTGCTGACAATTAAGAGATATTAGGTCGCGTGGCTGCGACAGCCGTGGTTTTGGATTTCTGTATAAAGTCCAGGGAAAATTCTGCCAGAAATTGCATCACTGCAAGCTTTTACTTCCCTTTTGTGGTGCTAATAAAATGGAAAATCCTGGAGAGAGAAACCCTTCACCCCAGGCGCTACATGGGGCAGTGACTCAGTTCACAGTCTAGAGGCATTTCTGCGAGCTGCTGGTGTCCAAAGTAGTTTAGTTAGCCTCTGGGATCATGCTCGTGCAGCAGCGGAAAGCTAGAGGGCTTTTATAGTAATAAAAATTAAAGTTAATTGGGCTGTACTATAAAGGGAAATTAATAAAAACATTAAAATCTTAATTAAAATTTATTTATTCATATTTTTATAAATATATGTGGCAAAACACTGGCCTAAAGAATATACTTACAGTACCAACTTCAACTGTCCTACAAATAGTAGTAATAGAAATAATATGTATTGAAACAGACACATAGATAATTAAACTATAATAAAACTGAGAACCTAGAAATAAACATATATAAAGATTGTAAATTCATCACAAAGAATTCAAGGGCATACAATAGAGAAAGAAGAGTCTATAGAACATGGAGTTTGGAAAATTCGACAGACACATGCAAAACAATAAAATGCGGTAACTAAGTACACACACACACATACCCCAAGACAAGACTATTCACAGTAGCCAGAATCTGGAAACAACCAGAGTGCTCGGGAACAGGCAACTGGATCAAGACATTATGGTACATCTACAGAATGGAATACTACACAGCCACCAGAAAAAATGTAATCATGAAATTTGCTTATAAATTGATGTACATGGAGAGTATTATGCTGAGTGAAATGAGTCAGAAGGAGAGGGACAAACAGAGAATGATTGCACTCATTTGTGGGATATAAATAAACATAGAATGGGACTAATACTCAAGGAGAGTAGATACAAGGCTGAGGAGGACTTGTGCGTAGTTGGAAGCTTGCCACAAGTGGTGGGGGACAAATGTCGAGTTGGGATAGAGAAAGGACCACAATGACAATGACAGTTGGAAATGATCACTCTGGACAGGAACTGAGTGCTGAAATGCGGTAAAGGGACAAATATGATAGCATTTCAGTACCTGTATTGCAAACCATAAAAACCATAATGCCCAAAGGGGGGTGGAAGGATTCAGAGATAGAGAGAGAGAGAGAGAGAGAGAGAGAGAGAGAGAAAGAGAGAGAGAGAGACTGCCTGCCACAGACGTAGGCTAGGGGAAGAGTGAGTGGTGGAGGGAAGCTGAGGACATGTGGACGTGGGTGGTGGGAAATATGCACTGGTGTTGGAACATTGTATGACTGAAACCCAATCATGTAACTGTATCTTATGGTGATTCAAAATATTTTAATTAATTAAAGATTTGCACATATTACTCAAATCATAATACATTTTCAAACCATAGTTAGTTCTTTTAGCATTGAACTTAGTTATGATTTTGTAAACTCATCTTCAATGGCTGGGGAAAAAATAAGAGAAACAATTGGGACTACATCAAATTAAAAAGCTTCTATATTGCCAAAGAAATTATCATCCAGATAAAATATAACCTATTGATGATAAAAAATAACTCATTCCACAATATATGTCAAACAAGGGGTTAACATCCAAAAATATATTAAGAATTTCTATAAGTTAAAAGCTAAGAAAAATGCGAAACAAATAATCCAATCAAAAATGTCAAAAAATCTGAATGGATGCTTCTTTGAAGAAGAAAAAACAATTCACATAATCTCTTCATATTATTGAAATAAAGAATAAGGCACACTCAGATATTGCCTCAAACATATGGAAATAGCTCTTAAAAAAACTGGATAAAAGGGTTTGTGGGAAGTATGGAAGAAAAGTTAGCTTTGTATTCTTCTGTGGGAAAATAAGTTGATGCAGCCATTTTAAAAATTAAATTAAAAATAGTATGATGTTCCTAAAAATGTTAAAATCATTATCTACAATATGATCCTAAAATTATATTTGTAAGCATAGTCAAAGAATATAAAAACAATATTAAAAGCTGTATGCAATCCTTAGCTCACTGCAGCACTATTCAGAATAGTCAAGAAATGGGTATAACCTAAATGTGTATCAATGGATACACATGGCTGGACAAAGAAGATGTGATACATGTATGGAATATAATGTAAATAAACATATAGATGGACAAAATATGAAAGAAATCTTTGGATTCGGTCAACAAAATTGTAGGGATGGAGTGGATGAGAGAAGATGGTAAAGAGGATCAAACAGACAGTGATGGAGGATTAGTACCTTGGTGGTAGTTATGCATGGTAACACGCATTTGCAGAAATATGAGCCTGGATTCCTAAAATGTGTAGCAGTGTTAGGGGAGCCAGGGACATATTACAGCCAGTAAAACACTTGCCTTGCACATGGCTAGCTTACACCCCATTCTTCACACCAACTATGCCCTCCCATGAGCCCAGTGGGGAGTGATTCCTAAGCATAGATCAGAAGTAAGCCCTGAGAACAACCAGGTTTGACACTGCAAAACAAAAGATATAATGTTGTAAAACAAAGTTATCTGAATAAAATATTAAAAGTTAGGTATATGTATCTCTATATAATTGAAAGATAATATAACCTGACCAAACATATTCAAGTATATGTAATGAAAATGACATGTCAAACTAGTGAGTAAAAATGAATTCTAAAAGAATTAATTTTGGTAAATATGTCAAAAATACAGAATTATGGGACTAGAGAGATAGTACAGTGAGTGGGGCATTTGCCTTGTAGTAAGTTGGCCCTGGGTCAGGTCCCCAGCACCCCACATGGTCCCCCAAATCCAGCCTGCAATGTTCCCTGAGCCCAGAGCCTGGAGTAAGCCCTGAGCACAGTCAGGTGTGTCCCCCAAACAAAGCAAAACAAAAATCAGAATCCTGCTTCCCATATACAGTAAATTAAATTTCAGACAAAACATTCAAATATAAGAAAGATTAGGATGACCAAAGAACAATAAAACAATGAGTAAATATTTCTACAAAGAAGTAATGAAAATTACCTCGCCTAACATCAAGATGAAAATCTCTACTGTTAAGCTGAAATTCAGTCCGACAAATCAAGAAACAGAAGAGTACACTGTAACTTAAACAATACATGGAGTTGTCGAAGAATGAACTCAACAGGTTGATTGTGTGTATTGTATATAGGATGCCCAGATCTGGTTCCCAGTGCCATATGTTCTCCTGAGACCAGCCAGGAGCTACCACCCAAGCACTGAACAGATATTAATACTGGACAACCCTGGGAATGACTCCTAAGCAACAAGAATAACAAAATAACAAAGGGAAAGAATGAATTTAATTTCCCAAAATATGTGAAGATATACTCAAATTTATTTGTTATCAAACAGAAGAAAATGAAAATAAATTTTATTTATTTATTTATTTATTTGTTTATTATTTTGGGAAGGGGGCATACTTGGCAATGCTCCGGACTTATTCCTGCTCAAGAATCACTCCTGGAGGGACATAGGGGATCATATATGATGCCAGGGATCAAACCCTGTTCAGCCATGGGCAAGGTAAACACCCTACAGGATGTACAAAAAAACTTACCCCAGCTACAAAAGTCAAGTAAAATAATTTAATTTTTTGTATTCAAATTGGCTTCTAACAAGACATAATTTGGATCATTATAAGTCAATGTCTATACATACTTTATCAGGATCATCATGGACATTCTATTTTCCATCTGCCACCATAGAATTAACCCTCACTTCCTCGAATTCCCAACCCCACCCCCTCCTTATATGAACTCATATCTATAACATAACTTGCATTTTAACCTTGTGCACTGACTGGAAACTGAATTAGTATATTTCAGAAAGCAATTTTGTCATATCAGTGAATGTACTTAAATTTGTGTACCTACTTTACTAAATAATTGCATTTCTAGGGAATTTTCCAGATCAGTAATGTTTCTGTATGATGATTGAGTTATACAAATTTTTCCTACAAAAATTAAAATACTACAAATGTCATTAATAGGAGTCTTTAGGACAAATGATGGTGTCTCTCTAAAGAAAAATCAAAAATGGGGATGGAGCGATAGCACAGCGGGGAGGGCGTTTGCCTTGTACGCGGCCGACCCGGGTTCGATCCCCGGCATGCCATATGGTCCCCCAAGCACTGCCAGGAGTAATTCCTGAGTGCAAAGCCAGGAGTAATCCCTGAGCATCGCTGGGTGTGACCCAAAAAGAAAAAAAAAAGAAAAATCAAAAATGAAGCTTTAGAAGTAACTGTTTTGATTTTAAAGGTATTCAAAAGATGTAAATATAAAAAATAGAGTATTAGTACATATAATGCTAGTGCATTTCATTTGCATATCAGAATATATCAAAATATAAACTACAGTTAAATTGGAAAGTAGACTTAGACATAATTTTAATTTTTCAGTTTTACTTATGTGAATTTTAAAATGTAAAATAAATATTGATGTAAAATAGTTTAAAGCAGTGTAATCAAATTCTTTTCTACATATGATTAAAGTACTTTTATTTCACAAATTATCTTGTATATAAATACTATATTCCTCCTCCATTTGCACTTCTCAGAAATAGATACCTTGAGTTATTTTTCTAAAGTTTACCCTTTTCTGTTTTGGAGGGTGGAGTCTCCTAAGAAGTACTCGGGCATCCTGGGGGTGATTCCAGGCTTGCTCAGGCCCTGCAGTGCAAGTTATCTGGGCCTTCCAGGTATGCTGGGATCCTCCAGACCCATACCTGGTGATGTTGGGGTGACTCCAGGTCTGACCGAGGTAATACTTGGTGGACCGTGTGGTACCAGAAGTCTGAGTAGGTCAGGAGTATGGTAAACATTCACACTAACCGCTGTCCTCTCTGCCTGCTCCTAAAACTCACCTTTCAGGTGTAATACGGCAGATAGGGAGTTTGCCTTGCACACAACTGACCTGGATAAAATCCCTGGCACCCAGCGCCCACCAGGAATGATCTATAAGCACAGAGCCAGGAGTAAGCCCCGAACACCACCAGGAGTGGCCTAAGCACTAAAAACAAACAAACAGTTTACCCTTCTCAGCTTTTTAATAAGTTTATATTTCTAGTATTCAATCTTAATTGTTTCTCATTGCCGGTCTTCTTTGAGATATGAGGAACACTTAATTAAGGTTCTTACAATCCTCATACTTTATTTTCTTTGAAATATGATCCATTAACCTTCACTTGTTATATCTTTAAACTGTATATAAATACACATATATATATACATTTTTTACATTTCTCACATGATAAACTGAAGCCTTTAATGATCTAACATGTTTTTTCTCTTCTACAACATTTTTTCTCCCAGATTCTATAGCTCTACTTTTTTGATGCTCCACTTAATTTTTAAAATTTAGCTCTCATTGAATACCATAAATTACAAAGCCGCAAAGATATTTCGGGTTTAGTTTTAGGTGCACAAAATTCCAACCCCAATATTTTCATCAGTGTTCACTACCATCCACCAAGGTCCCCAGTTCCCCTTCTGTCCCTCGGCCTGCCTCTGTAGCGGACACATTTCCGCTCCCCATTGTCATGGCATTTTCCTCCCTAATCGATTCTGCCACCCTTGCCCGAGTTACAAGATTTCCACTGAAGACTGACTCTCCTGCTCTTCATTTCTTAATTTCTGCTTTTTGTAAGATGCATTTTTGTGTGAAGTATTCCCTTATATTATTATAGCAAATTCAGGTGAATAATAATTGAATTAATCATTTTTACTGAGTTAACACTAGTTAATAGCACTGTTTAAGTTTTAGGATTATAGATTCACACCTCTACAAAAGTATGACACCATGCCACATCCACCTCCAAAGTCCAATATCCCTTCACCATCATGCACTTGACCTTCTGCTCCTCTCACACACCACAGACATCACCAAGTACAACCTTTCCCTCTGCTAATCACCATTTTACTTTCAGACTCTGAAGAATCAGTCTCTCTACAGTTATTTGAATTTCAGAGATTGGTGGAGCAAAGAAAAGAGAATCCATTAGAACCAGAAGACAGGTCCATTCTCTTGAAAATAACCTGTCATTGAAAGTGTAAGAAAGGATTGCTTTCTAATAGAATAACAAAAGTAACTAAGCATTGCTTTTGTTCAAGTTTTTTGAACAGCCATTTACAGGTAATAACATCTGTATGTACTTGATTATATTTGTCACCAGAATTCTAGTTCCCATCCCCATGGAACAGACATCTCCTTCCCATTTACTTGCACCCTTCTCCCTCCCCTTCTGCTAACCACCATTTTGAACTTACCACTTAAAGCTTGCTTGTATTTTGCTTCTGGATCTCTCACATATGAGTGAAATCATTGTGTTTGCCCTTTCATACTTTTATGTGGAGCTGCAGTGTTCCCTCTGTTCACCAGCTAGAATTAAGTCTCTTGCATTTTACCAGGGATTCATTCTAAGATGTGAAAACATACACAGCACACACATTCTTATGGCACTATAAATAGATTTTATTGTAGCTCCAACTATGGTGTCACACTAACATTTCCTTTCAGTGACAGGTTATCGCTGCTACTTTAAAGAGAATGGCCCTTCTTCTAGTTCTAATGGATTCTCCTTTCTTTGCTCCACTAATCTCTGAAATTCAAATAACAGTAGAGGTTACTGAGTCTCCAGGGTCTTCATAATTGTGCACACACATATATCTCTCAGGAGGTAGAAGAGATTCTCCTTTTTGGGTCAGAAGAGGGGAAACTCCTTTGGGGATACTTACACTTTAATGGCATCTCTCTGACCATATTCCTCTGGTGAAATGTTTTCTTTTGTAGTTTTTGAGCTGGGTACTTATTTTTAGCACTCTTATTTAAACTGATATTTTAAATATTTTATTTATTTATGTTTTTTTGCTTTTTGGGTCACACCCGGCGGTGCACAGGGGTTACTCCTGGCTCTGCACTCAGGAATTACTCCTGGCTGTGCTGGGGGACCATATGAGATGCTGGGAATCGAACCCAGTTCAGCCACATGCAAGGCAAATGCCCTACCCACTGTGCTATCTATCCAGCCCCTAAATGAATATTTTAAACACTATTTTATAGCAGTTTTAGTTGAACACCCAAATTCGGGAAGATGCAGAGATTTCTCACTTACCCTTGCCCCCGTACACCCATGAATCTGATGAATGGAATACTCTGAAGTTGTATTTGACATATAGAAATACCTGCTAGCTTCAAATGTAGTAGATTAGGTTGACCAATAAAAGCAAAAGTAAATACTGCCAGCTCACTTTTGAAGTAGTCAGGCACAGTTTAAAATTTTAAAATGTCAGGCTTCATGATTTTTTAAAAAATTCTCATGTAATTGACTAATTCTCTAGTAACTGGGGTTGATAGTAACTAAAACCTGTTACATTCCTAATGATGCCCAATGAGCCATAGGAAATGAATGGGTGGATACAGTCCAGTTGCTAGAAAATAGTTGTTTGTTACTGACTTGTCTGAGAGGAAATGAACACTTTCATTTATCAGGGACAGAGTATAAAGTGCTCCTCACTGAAGCATTTCTAAAAGCGCTATGCTTCCTTGAATACTGATAAGGGTTCTGGAATTAAAGGTAAAATATGCAAGAAAGCTGGTCCGTCACCCATTACTTTATGTGCTGCTGTATTATTCCTTTTTTAAGCATGATATTCCTCAACCCCATTAAATTTTATAATTTCCTTTCTATTTTAGGTTATCAGCAAGGAAGTATTTAGTGTCCTTTCTAATGGAAATGACCAGAGCGGGGATGTAGTGCAATAGTGTATGTTCTTTGCTCATCCAAGGCTTCAGATTGGTCCCTGGCCCCACATGGCTTCTGAAGTGCTACTGGATGTGGAACAATATATTTGAAAAGGTTCAAATTGGTTAAAGATAACCAATGTGTAATCACAGAACAATATATGTAAATTACATATTTTTTAAACTATGACACACTAAGAAAATCAGAATTAATGTAGGATTCATAGTAGACAGTTTTAAACACAGCTAAAATGTTGTAGTTCTCAGATTTGGAGGTTTTTTTTTTTGTTGTTGTTGTTGTTGTTACACCCGGTGATGCTCAGTGGTTACTCCTGGCTCTGCACTCAGGAATTACTCCTGGCGGTGCTCAGAGGACCATATGGAATGCTGGGTATCGAACCCCGGTCTGCTGCATGCAAGGGAAATGCCCTACCTGCTGTGCTATCGCTCCAGCCCCAGGTTTTGAAATCTTGCAAATAATGATGCCTGCTTCCAAATTATGGAGATATTCTGATTTCATGGTCTGTGATTCCAGAATCTGAATTTTAATTAAAATATTCCCCAGTTGGTTTTAGTATGCATCCAAAATTGAGAACTATCATGAGCTGCGAGGAACACAGAAAAGCCACTTCATTATTTTCCCCAGCATTAAAAAAAATAATCATTATAGTACCCAAATTTAAAAGATAAATAATCGTCGAGATGGTGGGAACCATTTTTTGTATAAGAAATCAATATTATACTAATTATATCTGTGCTTACTATTAGCTGCCATGTTGAAGAAATGTTCAAATACGGGTTGTGTAAAGTAAATCTGAAAAACAGACACGTAGATCGTGTGTAAAATGATTCTGTAGAACAGCTCCATCCATCAGCCAGCCACTGGCTCTATTTAGGCACAGGGCTGTTTACTTTTACAAATCCCTTGAATTGTTAGTTATCTTCAAGCTTTGAAAATTAAAGGACTGATTAAAGAACAAGCAACACAACATGGTAGATAAACTTGGGGGGACAGGGATATTTTGTGTCATGTGTAAAATATTTCCTTCTGGTTCTTCAGAGCCACACTTCATTCTTTTCAATTTACTTTATGCCCTGGAGGCTGTCATAGAAGAACTGCATTAAAGAGTTTGCTGACTTTCTGATTTCCAGTTGAGCCGGGCAGACACATGGTCTCAGTATGTAGGAAAAGAGTGGAATGATCATTTTTCCCTAGCTCCTTATGGATCTCAGTACATGAGCCTCTACTAAAGTTTTCTGTTCAAACTCTCATATATCTAAGGGCTTTTTAAATTTTTTTTTATTAATGAATCACCGTGGGGGTACAGATACAGGTTTACATATTCTCGTGCTTGTGTTACAGTCATATACAGCTTGAGTATCTATCCCTCCACCAGTACCAGTTCTCCACTGATGACCCCATCATCCCTCCCCACCCCGCCTTATTGGCGGAGCATTCCCCTCTGTTCCCTCTCTCCCTTTGGGCAGTGTGGGTAGTAATGGAGCTCTTGAGTGGCCAATGTGTTCGGTCTGTAGTCTTCTCCGAGCACGCCTCTCCCATCCCACACGGGTCCTCCCACCATATTTGTGCTTGGTATTCCCTTCTCTATCTGAGCTGCCCTTTCCCCCATATCTAAGGGCTTTAATTCTCTGGGATGGGGATTTCCTTCTCCTTGAACAGTTAATTCAGGTTTTTCCACAGTCTCTTTCTTTATCTTCTTAACACTGCCCACGTCTTTGTTGACAACCTCTTTATTCAACTCCACTCAGACAGGCACACCCTGATGAAAAAAATGCATTTCATTTCCTTCTTGGGCCCAGATAGATACTCTGTACCCTCTAATTATAATTCACTATGTATATTAGTGAATTACCTTCTGAGAATTATCATTTCTCTGTACCATTAAGGTATTTCACATTTTTAACAATTTGAAATTTACTGTGGCTTATCGAAACACATAGTAGTTGTAGAAAATTTTTTTTTGCAAACCCTTGTAGAGCTGGAAGTAGAAGAGTCAGTGATAATAGCTAGAAGTGTCTCAAATAGAAGTACAGGCAGTACTTCCATTATACATTGTTTTCACCCTCCAGAAATTAGGGAAAATCAGTTACAGAGCATTCCAGGATTTAATTTCATAGATATTTTTATGGTATAAAAAGTGCTCTGCGTCACTAATCATCAGAGAGATGCAGATCAAAAGAACCATGAGATACCACCTCACACCACAGAGACTAGCACACATCCAAAAGTACAAAAGCAACCACTGTTGGAGAGGATGTGGGGAGAAAGGGACCCTTCTACACTGCTGGTGGGAATGCCGACTGGTTCAGCCCTTTTGGAAAACAATATGGACGATTCTCAAAAAACTAGAGGTTGAGCTTCCATTTGACCCAGCAATACCACTTCTGGGAATATATCCCAGAGGAGCAAAAAAGTATAGTCGAAATGACATCTGCACTTATATGTTCATTGCAGCACTGTTTACAATAGCCAGAATCTGGAAAAAACCCGAGTGCCCTAGAACAGATGACTGGTTGAAGAAACTTTGGTACATCTATACAATGGAATACTATGCAGCTGTTAGAAAAAATGAGGTCATGAAGTTTGCATATAAGTGGATCAGCTTGGAAAGTATCATGCTAAGTGAAATGAGTCAGAAAGAGAGAGACAGACATAGAAAGATTGCACTCATCTGTGGAATATAGAATAATAGACTAGGAGTCTAACACCCAAGAATAGTAGAAATAAGTACTAGGAGGTTGACTTCATGGCTTGGAGGCTGGTCTCTCATTCTGGGCAACTCAGAGAAGGGAACACCAAGTAAAATGTGGTCAGAGGTCATGCGGGGGAGGGGGTGACTCGTCCCGAATGTAGACTAGAGACTAAACACAATGGCCGCTCAACACCTTTATTGCAAACCACAACACCTAGTCAGAGAGAGAGAAAGAAAGGGAATACCCTGCCATAGTGGCAGTTTGGGATGGGGGGAGATGGGACTGGGGAGGGTAGGAGGGACGCTGGGTTTACTGGTGGTGGAGAATGGGCGCTGGTGAAGGGATGGGTTCTCGAACTTTGTATGGGGGAAACATGAGCACAAAAATGTATAAATCTGTAACTGTACCCTCACAGTGATTCACTAATTAAAAATAAAAAAAAATTTAAAAAAAACTTAAAAAAAAAAAATTAAAAAAACTATTTGACTAGAAATATCTCCAGATCTCTTAGGGTTACTCTCACTGGCATAGCCAGGTATCTATGGGGGTTCAAATAACATGGTAGTCTAACTTTTCAGGAAATTATGAGACAAGAAAATGTCAACAAGATGAAGACTGGCAGGAGGAAAATGACCAAATGAAGGAATAAACCTAGCAACTGGGAGCAGTGCAGAGTGTTTCTAGCAATTAAGAGATAGAGAAAGAAAGAGAGAGAGAAAGAGAGAGAGTACTTACAGTAGCTTGTAATAAATAATACTGATATAGAAAGTTGAGACTATTGCTAAAACAGTATAGGCCTGAAACTCAACTATGAATAACTTTGTAAATCACTGTGACTTAATAAAATATTTTTCAAAATAAATGTGCTATGACTATGGTGTGATTACAAGATTGAAGTAGTGGTAAGAAATCACCCTTGGTTGTTTAACTGCATTCTTTAGACAAATACGAACAACACACAAGTGTTAAAACTATATGGGTAGTTCTGGAGCTAAATAAGTTGTTGTTGTTTTAAATTCTGGTTTGGGGACCATACCTGGAGATTTTCAGGGGATACTCCTGGCTCTGCACTCAGGAATCACTCCCGGTGATACTCAGGGGACAATATTGGATGCCAGGGATCGAAGGTAAGTTGGTTACATGCAGAGCAAGCACCCTACTGGCTGTACTAGCAATCTAGCTCCAACTAAAGAAGATTTCTTAAATCATACTACTGCCTCACGTTTGTCTATAATTTCCTCCTATCTCTATACTCCAATTATTACTGCACTTAATGCCTTCTAGGAAAATCATTAAAATGAGATCTTTTGTAGGTAGAGTGGGCAGAAGATAAGAAAGGGAAGCAGAGGTGAGGATAATCCACTCAGGGCTGTTTTTGATAAAGAATCTCACAAGAGAGTGGAAAGGCATACTGTTAAGCAATTCTGGTCATGTTCCAAGGCAGGATAAAGTCGGGAGGACTTAGGGAATCACTTCCAGTGGTTTTTAAAGGTGTTAGGGCTTGAATCCAGGACTTCTGCATAAAAAGCATGTACTCTAGCCCAGAATGCATTTTTAAGGCATTTGTCACTCTATTATTCTTGCCAACCTTTTACAAATTAAAGCTATATGATGTTCACATTCAGAAAAAAAGATTGAAAAATTAGTGAATTACCTTCTGAGAATTATTATCATTTCTCTGTACCATTAAGGTATTTCACACTTTTAACAATTTGAAATTTACTGTGGCTTATCAAAGCACATAGTAGTTGTAGAATTTTTTTTTCACATCCTCGTAGAGCTGGAAGTAGAGGAGTCAGTGATAAAAGTTAGAAGTGTCTCAAATAGAAGTGCAGGCAGTACTTCTAGGGACTGAAGTACTTTATACTTTATAGGACTTTATAGGGACCAGATTATAAAATTCAATTTATAGGGACCAGAGTGATAGTCAAATGCTGGAGCACATGTCTGGCATAAGGGATGGCCTGAGTTCAGTTGTAAGTAACAAATGAACCCCAAGCCTTGCTGGGTCTGGACCTTGTGTCCTCCTGCCTGATTATTCCCAACACTATTGGATGTGGCTTCCAAAAAAATTTGCTTATGTGAAGCCAGAGAGGCAATGTTTGCAATAGTAAATAATTGCAGTATGGTTATATCACAGAATACTAGAGAGCAGAGCATATGAAAAAAGTTTAATCTTATAGATATTAATAAGAATTTGCAAGCATCCTGTCTTGTAAAATATGCAAAATCTGAAAAATGTAGAAAAATTAAAATACGAATGGAGAAATTTTTTTTTATCAGAAGTCCACAACCATTTTTTTGAAGAACCATAGAAAAATATTTTTAAGTTTGCAGACCATACAATCTTTTGCTATTGTAACTTGGGGGCCACACCTGGCAGTGTTAAGTGCCCACTCCTGGATTTGTGTTCAGAGCTTACTCCTGTTAATGCTCCTATGACCATATGGGCTTCCAGGGATCAAGTTCAGGTTGTTTGCATGCAAGACAAGTGAGTTATCCACTGTACAATCTCTCAGGCCCCAGTATTTCTGGAAATACTTACAGGCAAAGCTGCCAAAGACTATAAGTGAATGAATGAGTATAGATACATTTCATGAATCTTTATAAAAGGTGTTGGTTGCTCACAAGTCCTAGGACATGGAGCCCTGTGGAACATAGTGACAGTGACCAGAGCTGATAAGATCTGTCCCTGAGTAGCAGATAAAACCTCTCCCTGCACAGTGACCCAGTAGGGAGTATCTGGGCGCATTTTACAAGCACCAGATATCATGCCTTGAGTCTCACCCAACTCCCACAAGAACTGTGACCTAACTGCAGCATCTATCCCTAAATGGGATTGGGCCTGGGCAAAGTAAAGTTGGAGAGGTGGTAGATCAGTAGTGTTGAACTCTATGTGATTGGATCATCCTCTTAAGCCAACACCCCCTATATAATATGCAAGTATTTGTCAGCTTCTCCCTGAGTGGTTTCTCCGCGCACCCGTTATCCTTCACGATGTGTCTGCCTGGACTCAGTGCGCAACGTATCTGGGCATGTTGGGGAAAACTGTCTCCCAACAGAGATCAGTATTAGAAAACATTCAAAAGGACTCAAACATAGGAAGACATTATCAACTTGTTTTTTAGGAACTCAATTGTAAGGAGTAAAACGTCATCATTTTACCTTTATCATTATAGGCTCTTGACCGAGAATCTTGGTCATGTCTCAAAGCACTGTGTCCTCAAGTTTGACCTAGGGTAAAATGGAATGGGAACTTTAGGCAAAAAGGCAGATCACTGATTGTGCACAGAAAGGCACATCACGGAGTGGTGAATGCCAGCTTTGATGTTATAAACTGGTTTTGCTCCTGCCTCAAGTCCCAAGCATGATAAGACATGCCATATATTTGGAAAATAGCATCAAACTCCTCTCTGGGGTGGAGATTCTGCATGCTAATTAGACTGGTTTACCAGTTTTCATTGTTAGTACATTGTTCCAGACTAGTGTTTATAGGTCACTGGTGATGTCCAATTGGCTCTGTGTGAGAGTTCCTGTAAAGAGAGTAGTGCCACACAATTGATCATCTACTGCATTGGCAAATTCTTTAATGTCATCTACAAGGTTCAATTTAATTACTATGTAACCCAATGACTACTTGTGTGCTAATTCCTTGTTTTTTTTCAGGTCCCCAAGTCATTATTCTATATTGGAATAGTATTATTTTCTTTCCCCCCCTTCTTATTGATTCACCATGAGGTAGAGTAACAGAGCTTTCATGTTTGAGCTTCAATCATACAATCATCAAATACCCATCCCTACACCAGTGCATGTTTTCCACGACCAATGTCTCCAATATCCACCTCCCCACCTCATTCTACACCTACCCCTGCCTGTGTGGCAGACAACTTGCACAATACTCTCTTTCTCTACTTTGGTTACCTTCAATATTTGAGCCCAGTTCCACCACCACTCATACCTGCTGAAAATGCAATACTAGAAAATGTGTTTTGTATTGCTTGTTATGGATACAATATAATGTCATGCAGCTGCAAGACTGGCCATGCACTCTAGGAATTATAAAATGTTAATAATTAGGGTCTGGAGAGATCGCCACATCAAGTTGCTTGGGTCCGAGATTCGTTTGTGTGTCTCCGGATCATGACCATGTGGGAGCTTAAGTAGATGGTTGCCATGGGTGGTTGTCATCTCAGAAACCATCGGGGCAGGGGGAAGGAGAAGGACTGATTCTTCCCTGTCCCATGAGGCCTGGCATTTCCTGCCACCACCACCAGTAACTGGAGCTTTTTGCTTAGTTTGAGAAGCAAGTTATAGTTATCTTCAGATGTGCATGTTTTTTTGTTATATTATTAAGTTTTGTAACTTGCCATTATATTATAGATCATCTTTGACTGCACTGGAAATCCATGACAAGAGGTCAAATAATGAATAACAATTTTAAAATGGCATTAAATAAATACAGAATTATTAAGCTAAATACAGGCAGTATATTGTAGCTTGTTTCTTCAATGGCTTAATTCAGTTTAGAAGTCCTGTGTTTACTGCTGTGTTTCTAAAGGATGCCTCAACTACACCCATATTTATGATGCACTTGTAAATGCTTCTCATTAGCTTGACTAAATCCTTCAACCCATTGTTCCTACGATGGCTGCCATCATTCATTGATTTATGGTTATTAATTGCCTACTCTGAACTTTTAAAGTCTCACCTCACATTAAAAGTTTATAGTGAAATGTATTTCCTTATTAATCAACAAACTTTTGTCCAGCAATGTTCCACTAAAGTAGAATCCTTGGTAAGAAAACCCAAGAGGTAAAGTGGGTTGAGTAAGGTTGCACCTAATGCCACTGGGACAAAGACCCTAATCCTGACTCACTATCCCAAGTTCTGATGGGGTGTCTATTCTGCAATTCTTCTCCCTAAGTTGATGAGCATATATCTCCGTAGGACCAAGGGGGTATTTATCCTGTAATGGGATTTCCGGCAACGTCTCTCATTTTAGCTCCTTCAAGCATCAAGATAACACTCTCATCACTGCCTCTCTGATAGTTCCCCATTCAACAGCAGTCGTTTAATCTCAGGACACTTTTCTTCACAGTCATCAGTTTTTCCTTTGTGTAATTAAGTCTCATTTTTTTCTGGATAGATCCATTTGTGCCAGAACCCTTCTGCTGCCTTGAAGCTTGCACCATTCAGTTATTTTTAGTGTTATCTCTTTCCTTTCATTAGCACAGAGCTAAACTGCACATATTTTGTTCTTTCAGCTTTACCCAGATTAAGATCTTCTAGCTCCTTAGTCATTCATTTTAGCTGTTGCCTTGAATTTTCTACAGTTCATTTAAATCCTCCAGTTCAGTTTATTATGCCCAGAATAAATAAAGCACCATTCTCTCATGTCTAATCACCAACCTCTACCAGCAGTAGATGCAGAGGCTTATCTTTCTCTGCAACTTACTTATTTGCTTCCTTACTGAGTGGACTCTGAGCCAAAATATAAACTCAATAACATTTTACTTATTGGCCCCCGTCTCTACTACTCTTTCCTGAAGGTAACATCATCTTTTCAACTTTGATTTTTCAGTGCCTTTAAAGTTTGACTTGTAAGTATATATTCCCTGTCAAAATTGAAAGAGCTTTGTGGTCATTCCTTTCTTCTTTCAATTAAACACTTTTTCTCTCTTCCGTACACTTGCCTTCATTTAAATATGAGAAATAGTTGTTGACTTTCAAAGAAATTTTTCCATCTCAGTTTGAACTAAATGATGTTTTCCATATCCTGGAGATGATTTTGAGACTATTCAGAAGGCAGCTCCAAAGGGATTATAATTGTCCTCTCTCCCTGGAATCAATATGTTTCTATTGGTGGAAGAACAGAGGGTGAGAATCCCCAGCTCCAGCTGGTGAAGATCACTTTGTGCAGATTTGCATGCAAATTTGCATTCTGCTTGGTTCACTGATATCTTTCAGCTGTAGCCCTTAAATTGTGAGCCAGACCTACCCTCTGACCAGCAAATTCAATGGATTTTTGTTTCTCTCAAAGTGTATGATAATTTATCAAGTTTGTTGCCCTTCTCTCCTAAGAACACACATGGACGTATGTGCCTGTGTATACATATATTGCATATATATTTTATGGATATATTTTGACATTCTTTTGGTACGTAATTTTTGTTGTTTGGGGACTATACCTGGATGCGTTCAGGGCTTACTTCTGCCTCAGTGCTAAGGGATTACTCTTGGTGGGCTCAGAGGAGCGTATAGGGTGCCAGGGTCAGCTGTTTGCAAGGCAATCACTGTACCCATTGTATTATCTCTCTGTCTTTCTTTCAGTATGTACTGAGTATATTTAAAGTTTCAATATTCTCTCCTTTCTTTGCCACTATAAAATTTATTTAAATATTAAATACATTTCCCTTATTTCCTCTTACATTCCAAATCCCTGGCACAAACTATATTGCTCTCCTCTTTATTGCATTTTTACCCTATATGCAGGATCCTGCCCACATGGCAGAGCCTGGCAAACTACCCGTGGCGTATTTGATATGCCAAAAACAGTAATGATAGGTTTCATTCCCCTGACCCTGAAAGAGCCTCCAATCAATGGGAAAGACGAGTAAAGGAGGCTGCTAAAATCTCAGGGCTGAGTGTAATAGAGACGTTACTGGTGCCCGCTCTAGTAAATCGATAAACAATGGGATGACAATGATACAGTAATACAGTGATGCTGGATATAGCACTGCACTGTAGCACTGTCGTCCCATTGTTGATTGATTTTTCTCGAGCAGGCACCAGTAACGTCTCCATTGGTGAGACTTGTTGTTACAGTTTTTGGCTTATCGAATATGCCACGGATCACTTGCAAGGCTCTACCATGAGGGCAGGATACTCTCAGTAGCTTTCCGGGCTCTCTGAGAGAAACGGAGATGCTGGATATGTATTGATGAATTGTGTTTAAGGTTGGAATATTCCCTGAAACCAAAATCTACCCACTTTATTTCCAAAGGACAGGGAACTGGATACCATATGACACACATCAGCATTATTTTTAAAAACAAATGTCTGTTTATTTGTACAAGTTTTCAAACATAAACTCTATACATATGCACTTTTCCCATAAAAACAGCAGCACTGAGGGCTGGAGCAATAGCACAGCGGGTAGGGCGTTTGCCTTGCATGCGGCTGACCCGGGTTCGATTCCCAGCATCACATATGGTCCCCTGAGCACCTCCAGGGGTGATTCCTGAGTGCAGAGCCAGGAGTAACCCCTGTCCATCTCTGGGTGTGACCCCAAAAGCAAAAACAAATAAACAACAACAAAAAAACAGCGGCACTATTTTTGTAAATGGTGCTAAAAAGGCATGTATTTGTGATACCAAACTTAGAAATCAAATTCCTATCTTATTCAACTGGAATCTCATTCAATAGTAACAGTGTACCTTTGTCTGTAAGAAAAATGCCATCTGTAAATCATGATAGAAAACAGCCTTGAAACAGTTAACTGATTAGTATAATGTAATTTTTACACAAGCAGACAGTTTTGCTTATTACTTACATTGACATTAGGTGGTAATTCGTCTTTAGCATGTACGGAAGAGTGTGAGATATATGTCTCTATTATTAAGGTATCACTTGAATCACTTGCCATCCGTTGATCTTCCATTTGCTCGAGCGGGCGCCAGTAATGTCTGCATTTGTCCCTGTTGCATGCTAGTGTAGCCCAACGGTATCTGCTCACTCCAGGAACAGGAAGAGCCTCACACTGTTCATTCAGGGTTTTGACAAAGAAGTCTGACCATCTCGTAGGTGGCCATCTCATAGGGCAGCCTCCATTCGCCCTACGGGTGTTCCCATGGTTCAAACTCTATTTGAATCCCATCGAATACAGTGTGGAAATTATGGAAAATGGGAAGTGTCTATGTGGCCTGGAGCGTGGCGGTGGCTGGGTAGCAGAGAATTATTAAGGTAAAGCATACTATATCAATCACAGAGTGCTGGTTGAACACAGAAATACATATTAGTCACCAACATTTAAAAATGGATATTTAAAAAAAAATCTTCTTTTCTCTAAAAAACTGGGTAGTGTAGAAAACTCTAGGTTCTCCTAACAATTGATATCAATTGGTTGATCCTTCATAAAGACTCCTCTTTTTATTTAATTTTTTCACTTTATTTCAAAATCATGGTTTACAAAGTTGTTCACAATACTGTTGTTATGGGTTTTTGATGTTCCAACACCAATCCCATTGCCTGAATGGCTTTCCCTCCATCACTGTCCGCCTGGAAACAAACACAATCCTACTTGTGCCAGCTACATCAGGACCCATTTTTCTTTTCAAGATTTTTTTTTCTTTTTGGGTCACACTCGGCAATTCTCAGGGGATATTCCTGGCTCTGGACTCAGGAATTACTCCTGACTGTGCTCGGGGGACCATATGGGATGCTGGGAATTGAACCCGTGTTGGCCACATGCAAGGCAAATACCCTACCCCTTGTGCTAACGCTCCAGCCCCTTTTCCTCACAAACTTTATCTTCTTGGATTCTAAGCATTTGACTTTCAAATATAAATATGAATTGAAGATTTATGACTTAAAACATGTCAATATGATTAACACCTATATGATGACAAATACAGCTTTACTTTAAATTGTGGTGGTTTACCAGAGGTCAGAAGTATTATAGAAATTTCAAAAGTGCATCTTTCAGTCACATACATTGACTGAAAACAGATGAACTTTTTAGGCGAGTTTATTAAAGAATTAAGTGTCTCCTGGACAACTCAATTCCA